>NC_141055.1:32440521-32588021 GCF_041138505.1 Cibotium barometz | reverse complement strand
CAATTTCCAATGCATTAAAAAAGAGGTTGAAAATCGGGAGGCCTAGGGCCCAAACCTCACTAACTAACGTGCAGACTGTCATGGGCTCCACATGCATAAGATGTACCGGCGCAGACGTAAATCCAACCGGCAGTACAAGTACATTTTCACACGCTTCTTTGCGAGACTTCACTTTCAATGCGTGCGTAGGAATAAGTAGTATGCCCGTAACTGCCACCCGCATTTGCCGGTCGTAGCTGCAATGACCAGAAGAACCGGTCGGCCTCGAGTTGGTGGGACCCGAGAAACGCTATCATCTTTGTTCTGGCGGGATAGCATCGAAACAAAAAATAAACAATTCAACACAACAAACATAATGATTTTAGCTGCCTCAATGCCAGCTCCGTCAGCCCAATTTCCCAAAAATAAAAAACAAAACAAAATAGTTTTTTTTTGCTAAAAGTTTTTCTTTTACATTTATGTATTATATATATGTAGAGAAGCCCTCAAAAGTCGAGCATTGCTTAATATAAATAGGTTGCTTTTTTAATTAAAGAACCAAAAGGAGGCTACATTATTGTGTGAAATCTAATTGAGATTTCCTCTTGTTGTGTTTTGTCAAATAGGAAATTTTCTTGTTTTATTAGTTTTAAAATTGCATTACTAGGATCAAGGCTTTCCATTCCAAGTTTCCATAATAGAAATGTTCCAATGTGCAATGTAGGGCCATTGAAATTTTGGCTTTTCTTCTAAGAATTAAAAATAGATCTAAGAGGAATAATATTAATTAATATGCTTAATGGTAGTGTCACAATGTGCACACTCTAAAGTAGAACTTTGGTGTACTATTGAACATGTAATTGTTTTCTTTTCTTTTTTGGAGGAAGGCTTGAAATTGATATGTACACCTGGCTTGTGTATACAACTCACACACACCACTATCGGCAATTTGTTCAAAGGTGTCCGCACTCCACTGTAGTCAACAAGGATCAAACCCAGGACCTTTGGGACAACACACGTCCTCTCCTACCAACTACGCTTCTGTTGCCGTGGTTGCATTGAGAAGCTTTTTACTCTCACACCCTAATCGGACATGCCCCTGCCACCATACTTTTATTTCATCACTATGCCATTTCTTGCATAAAGAAAGGGTAGCGTTAGTGGGTTCAAACTCATGCCCCTAAGCAGTGAGAGTGGTGGGTCAACCCACTTGAGCAACTGAGCTAGCCGCTTGTTTGTGTGTAATCCAATAATTAAATTTGAATTAGCGTATTCTTGTTTTGAATGGGCCATCTAGAAGCCCTTGACCATGAGACAATGATGGGCCTTTAGCTTGATTCAAGGGGTTGTTGTTGAAAGTTGTCCACATAGGTCCAATTTTAGTCTTGAATTTTGAGCTTTGAAATTTGCATCTTTTTTCTTCATTGCTCAAAGAATCTGTTGAATTTTAAGTGCATCTTCTTCATTTCCAAGTAAAGGAGAAGCACTCACCAGTCCTCTTGTTTTCTTGTTGGAAAAAGGAGGTGCAACTATCCAAAAGTTGGCCAAGTAAAATCACTTCGCACAATGTTTAAACAATAATTGCAAAGAAAACAATTGCTACGTAGAAAAAGATGTTCTTTTGAGTGCTTGAGAAAAGCTGGCATTTAGTGGATTTTGCACGAATTGAAATACAATTAAAGTTCTACCTTGTCCTTAAGAAAACCAATGAATTTTCTACCAATAAATCATAATTAAAGAAAATTGCTAACACTCCAACCTTGTCTCTTCTCTCATTGGCTAGGAAAAAGGTTCTTTCATTACTTTAAAGTCACACAAAGTCCCACATTGGAGTGTCAATGGTTAGCTTGAAAGATTGCGTTCTAACCATCATTGAAATCAATGACACACCAAGTGAAGATTTTACCATAGACTTGCCCTTATTGTTTTGTCTATGTGTGTGTTAGAGAGAGAGAGAGAGAGAGAGAGAGAGAGAGAGAGAGGGAGAGAGAGAGATAGGTTTACCTAAGGGACCATGGAAACAATAGCATGTCATGGGCATGCCTCTAGCAAAGGCAAGCTAAAACATTGCACAAGAGGACTCATAAATTACCACATAAAACTTATGGCTAAGAGTAGGCCCTCCTTGTAAAAGGGGAGTTTCACATGCCCATTTTTGATTGGACAATCTAGATCTCCCCTTCCACGACTCACAACCATGATGGACAAGGGCACCCCGCCCATTCAATCTATGGTGGGCAGGGGTATTTCCCTATTTAATATACCAAGGGTATTTCCCTATTTAATATATCAAGCTCAAGTCAACAATCTCAATGGAAGATTTTGTTTCTACTTTTATGAACTCTATGTTCTTTCCTTTTCTCAATTACAATTATCTCATGAAGCGAATCCCAAAATGCAGGCTTTGGCATTTGCGCAAGATTTAGTATATTTTACTTTAGCATTTGCTCAAATTTATTCTACTTAAGTATCTTATGAATAGTACGAAACGAGAGTGGGTCACTCAAAAATCAATGGAAAAAAGTGCTTTTGAAAACTCTCACGCTAGGGATGGGTCAATTTTTAAAAGAAAATAATGAACTGTCCATCTACAATTGGGCAAGATGGCATTTGTTATTTTCCACTCACGAGAGGAGGTCCAAGGGGCCACTATATATGATACACCCCCCCTTTCAAGAAGCTCATCCTTTTAACCACTGTGGAGACTCATGGGAGAAGGCCAATGAAGAGGGGTATATTTTATTCCGACGCGGGCCACTAATAAAAACTCCCATTTTCTTTTTCAAAAGAGTTGTTGGGCTGCCACACTGTCTTTTTTGTTGAGCGATGCTGCCCACCTCCTCTGCCTTTTAGTCGTCAAAGGGTACACCTTGTTTTTGCAGTGTAGTAGCCATTGCCTGTCCTCTTCCTTCTTGCTCAATGCTGATCATCTCTCTGAGAGAGTAGAGAGTGTGGTCTGCCTTCTCTCCCTGAAGGCTTCAAAGGGTTCTCTCTCTCTCTCTCTCTCTCTCTCTCAAGGTGGCCTCTTTGTCTCTCTTTTTCTCTCCCATTTCAAGAGGTTCTCTCTCTCTCTCTCTCTCTACAATGGTTACATTGCAAGACAGCCGTTACCTGTGTAGCCTAAATTAGGCATTGTTTCCTCGCACCATTCATCGCCCCTTGTGGAATCCAATATGTGTTCAATTAAGCTCTTTGTCTTCTAATCAAGCTACACACAGCTTGCCTGCCATATCCATTCCCCAAGCATAAATCCGTTCTTCCATCATTTTGCAAACTATCTTGAGGCAACAAGTATCCCTCATGAAGAGATGCGAGCTTGTTGACAGCAACAGAAGCAGCAGCAGCATGGAGAGATCAGGCCCGAGAATATATGTCCCTCTTAGCATGCCTGATACAAGCCAGCCAACCTATGCTGTATTAGAGTTTGTGGGCTTCTCTTCACCTGCAAATTCTACCCCCAACCCTAACCCTATTACCTCTCCTGCAATGCTTTGCTTGCCCCCTGTTGTATCTACAGCGTCATCACTTGGCCCTTCTAATCCAACCACCTGCTTCCCTCTCACAGTGAACCCTTCTCTTAACCCCCTTGCCCGCACCAGTGGACCCCCTAATGCACTTAGCTCTAATCTCCCCATCACCCAGTATGTTGAAAACAATGCCTTGTACATGCCCACTTTTACTCATGGGTCCCATGCCAGGCCCAATCCCGGAGCGCGGCAAGAGGTGGTCAATCTCGACTCGCCTCCATCTTCACCGTCATCCATGGCTGCATCATCAGCTTCCAGCAAGGAGAAGAACCCACTTTCTACCAACATTACCTATTTGGTTAAGCCAATGGGGGGAAGTGTGGTTAGTGGAGTAAATCCATCACCAGCATCATGTGCCCCAGCTTCAACATCATCAACTGGGTTGAGCAAACCCATGGTTAACTTGAACTCACAATCTGAGGGTGGTCTTATGCAGACCAAAATCTCAGTATCTCAGACTGAGAGAGAAACCATTGTACACACCCATTCTTCTAATTTCCGTGATGTGGTGAGGCAGCTCACAGGCGCATCAAGTGATGATCAAGATTTGCTACCAGTAACACTACCTGCAAGGCTAGCAAATCGTGGTTTTAACAACACAATTAACTCCAGTAATGGTGGTGTTAATGCAGAGGTTAGTGCAGCAAGCAAGGCTGTTTGTGAGCTGGGACTTAGGAAAGCTCCTTTAAAGCTGCATGAGAGGAGGAAAAGCAGCATGAAGAACTTGGAAAAGTTGTCAACTGCGTTTCATGCTGAGCTATCTCCTCTCAACCCAAGTCCGGTTACACCACTTGCTTCTGATTTTGAGAGGTTTTGCAATGCAACCACCCCTACAAGCCAAGGCAATTCAGCCATCAATTCCCCCATAGCCTTAATTAACAGGGCCAACAAGCCCAACACTGATGGTGGTAATGTTTTTGTAGAGAGAAGGGGAGAGCAGCAAGCCATCACAATTCCACAGGAAACTAGCTTTTACATGCAACGCCCTCCTGCAAGGCCCCCTACTGTTGAGAAAGCAAGCCCCACTCTGCTCAGCCTCTTTCCGGAGTCCCCTGTTTGCAGCCCTCGAGATAGATAGGTAGACCCTCGCCCCCTAACCCTCTTGGTATGATGTACTTTTTCTTGTGTAATCTTGTGTAATTTGTGGAGTACAAAAGGATGCAAAATTCTCAAGTTAATGTTTCTTCTATAACCACCCTTCCTTTGTGACCGTCGAAGATCACGGATTTTTTTTTTAAAGCCTCTATTTTGGCGCAGTCACCTCTACTGAAAAGGTGATAATTGAGCTCAGGTTGCCTCACTTAGTGATCGAATCAGGCTTCCCGGATGGCTAGTTTACGTATAGATCATAATTAAGCTTAAACTGGCACACTTCATGGTTGCGGACGATGCTTAGTCACGAATCCGACTCACGATAGTCAAGGTTTGTCTTTTAAATTGCTAATCGCAGGCAGCATGCTCGTTTTTCTCAACACAATCACTATCATCCAATCATGTTTCTCCATAGTGGCACTTCACTTCGTTTTCATTTTACGTACAAAGGAAAATTAGCATATAAGTTATTGTTGAATGGTAAGTCACGTTCGCGAGTCACGATGCCACCGGCACTCCATTCGCCATGCCCATTGCCTTTTGGGTGTCATTCATCAAATTAAAATGGCAAGTATAATAGGGGAGTGAGTTGTCTCACAATGAATGATGGCAAGTTTATATGTGTCTGTATTTGTATATGTATATATCTAGATGCATATATACATATATCTAGATATATGTATATATCTAGATGCTTATAGATGCATATGTACATATACATGTATATATATATACATATTTGCAACTCAATTCCCTCGGACCACCAAGGTCATGCGGATTTCAGCATTAGTCTCTCCACAAGCACAATTTCAAATGCTCCTTACTCGTTTACAATTTGCACCTCTCCTTATGAAAACATTTGAGTATCCCCTATACATAAGCATTTTGCTAGGTTCAAAATGTGTTTTCTTCCCTCAACAATGCAAGGCTTTAATCTACTATGAATGTAATTTTTTTTTTGGGGACCAATAATATTTATTTATATTAACTGTTCCAAAACTGGCTTACACCAAACCCAGAAACTCTCCTATCTACGAATCTAGGTTAATCAAGTGGTGCTCTAATGTGAAAGCTTTTATTAACATCCAATGAGCTAAAACATGCTAAAGTAAGAAGTCACAATAGAAAGACATCAAAACTTAGAAAAGGAGAAACACTAGGTTGATTGTTTAGTTGTCATATTATGAATTAGAGTAATGGGATACTTGATTGAAGGAGACGTGGCTAGGAGGTTCTTGTCAAACTATGAGAACAAACAAGCTACAACAAAATAGGAATGTTGGAAAGCTCTATGCGAGCACACAACTAACCAAGCTAGTGATCCAAGGATGACAAAGCTTCGCATGAGAGTTTAGATAGAGCTTGATAATTTTATAAAACTCTTATGTAAGCAAACGACTAAAGGTGATTATGCAAGTTAGTTTGAAACAACAATCACGACACTTGTGAAAACAATTGTACTTGCCTGGGGGAACAAGGACATAACCTTCTACTTAGTAAGATATTTTGATTTATGTAATTCGTACATTGACTATTTCTATTACATAAATCGATTATTAATATGTTCTTTTTTTCTATGTGAAGCATATTTTATTTGCACAAAGCTCATACTTTGTGAAGAACCAAGGGCCTCTTGTTATTACATGGAATACTCAAGGCAAGAAAAAATCACACTATGTCGCTCGTTATCAACTATTTTTGTATAACTCAACATGGTGGTGGAAAAAAAAACATTACGAGAGCTCTTCAGTATGGTACAGTAGGTACAATCGATATTGTAGGTAACATAAGGTACCATAGGTACTACATGTACAGAAGGTACTATGAGTATAGAAGGTGTTGAGGGTACAATAGGTATAATAGGTGTAGAGAAGGTACTGAGATATTGAAAATCAAGAAGAACTGAATGATGTAGAAATGGTTTTGGATAAGGAACAGAAAAGACGAGAGGAGGGAATATTGAGCAAGGATTTTGATGTTGCTGATTTCAAGGTAAGATTAATTGTGCCACAGGAAAAGAATGTTATTAGAGAGGTTTCATAGAAGGAGATCACTCTTCCATGCCTACCATCCTTTCCACTCAAGGATAATAAAAAGTTTATACTCCTCATAGATATCCCAAAACCCTTTAATTTAAGAGAAGACTATTACCTTGTATTGATAGAGTAGATGGTTGTCAAGTTGCTTTAGACTTTATAGATCCAAACGAGGTTGATGACTTTTCAGTGCTTGATATATACATCTATCTACCACGTGGCCTGCATCATCGGTGGCTCAGAGGTGGTTTTACTTTGTTGGGGGCAGGTTACATTGGGTTGTGGGGTCTCTCTCTCTCTCTCTCTCAGAGATTTTCACATGGCTCCTCACTCTTTGGAGCCTCACATCTTCTCTTGTCTTCAGTCTTCTTATCGTGGCAGCTTCTCTCCACGCGTCCGTCTCTTCTTTCAGTTTTCTTGGGGCAGCTTCTCTTCTCATGTCCATGTCTTCCTTTAGATCTTCTTGGTATGGATCTTCTTCTTGGAAAGAGATATTCTTCTTCTTTCATGGCTGGGGCCATGAGCTTGTCCGTGAGGTCTTCTTGCTCCATGTGAGCAACATGTTTCAATGTTTTGCTGACAGTTTCTTTGGGTTTTTTATGTTTATCTTGTATCATTATGCAATGCAAACCGTAGGTGATAGTCAAAAGAAGCCATGGGGGAAGTACTGATCACCACTGGGGGAGGAGAGGAGCTACCCTCCTGCACAGCTCTGCTCACCAAGAAGGAGCTCTATAAAGATCGTCGAGCATTGCCAGGAGGTGTGGGAGCCCGGCCAGGGGGAGGGGTAACCGTGGGCGTGGTGCGAGGAACAAATGGAGGGGAGAAAGCGGGTGGATGAAGGTCAGGTGAAGGGGCAAAAGCAGGCGAGGGGGATGCGGGTCAGTAGAAGGAAGCAATTTGATTGATGCACAAAGGGCTTTAGAAATGTGCCTTAAAAAGATTAAAGAATAAGAAAAAACTCTCTCCACATAAGAAGAGTTTAAAGCTATTCAAGAAAGCATGGGAATTTCTAATATAGGAAGAGATCCACCAAAGACACCATGCTCAGGAGGAGAGATTCTTCCACAAGGTTCAATTGACTTGTGAAAGGATGATGACTTGTTAAAGATGAAATCAAAAAGGTATTTATAAGAATAAATTGAGAATGTATTTTTTTCAAGCTTTTATTTTTGTAGGGTAAATTATCTTTCCTTTATTTGTAGCTTGAGATAGCAGATGAAGATGGATTCCTTGGCCAAGGTAGAGGTAAACGTACTTTTATTGGCAGAGATTCGTCCCTCGAGACGGACACTATATTTCAAAGATACCTCTAGACGTGTTGATCATTTACCATTCAAAGTATTCAGATGATCCACACATTCTATTAATGGCCTTAAAGGTTTTGTCAACATACTTAGGATATTCTAAGATACAACATAATGTAGAAAAGATCACGTTGAAAGGATTTATACGTATATTTAGATATGGTCCAGGGTTGTGGGCATTGAGGGCAAGGTTTTTTTATGTTATACGGTTTATGCTACGTCAGTTCCTGATTTGAATACCCGTTCTCTTGGAGGCTACCAACACCAAAAGTTACTAAGATATAAAGGCAAGCTACCCGAAGAAGATGAGGGCAAACAATTATCCAAAGAGGACTACCCTTAACCCCAAGAAAACCTTGAAAAGGAGGGCAAACTCTTTGAGGAAGAGAAACAGAGGAAGAAGGGGAAAAGAAGAAGACTTTTTTAAAGAAGACTTTTCCTACTTGTATTGAAAAAAAAAATCGGTTACATAGTATTTATCTTATTGTAAAGTAATATTCGGTATATAGTGCGAGCTGTTCATTTATAAGCGAAACTTTCTTTAAAATTTTACAGGAGTTGCGTCACCACGACTTTTTTTCCATCTCAATCTCCATCCTGCGTAAAGATATGCTTTATTAAGCATGATAAATATTTATAATATATTGATGCTAATAATAGTGGTTATATTTTTGTGTGGTATAAACTAACCTAGCTTTTAAGAATTACATTATATCATTGCATTTGCCTTCGGTAGCTTGTTGAAACCCTAAATGTACCAACCGTACTTGCTAAAAATCAAACTGTACCAGTTGTACTTGTTGAAAATCAAAACTATATTCCATGGTTGTACCTGCTAAAACCCTAATATTACAAGCTTGTGTACTGGATCTTCTACTCTACAAGTACCTGTTCATGTACTTGTAGAGGTACTTGTAGAGTGTGAGCTATTTGTGTGCCTAAACTTGGGAGGATTGAGCCCGTTCCTCAACGAGTTCTGTGATCCAGTCTCTAGTACAAAACGCCTGCTTGTGCATGGTCTTGGAATGACAATTTTATGTTCACACAACTCTAGGTGTGTAAGGAGTCGGGGTTGGTTGTATTGCCTCATTCGACAAGTTCGGATTCGACATTCTTCATTGGAAAATACTTGTTTGGGTAATATGCCTTCATATTATGCATTGCATGGATTATCTGGCTAGCAAGCCCTTGGAACTTTGTACACAAATAAAATCCTCCAATAATATACTTCAGTATTGAGGGGGGGTGCGTTTGTGGCCCCAGTGGTGGTGTACTATGTAGTGCTTCGCTTTTGTAGATTGTCTTGAGAGCAATGATGTATCTTTTAGTGATTATGTGTATTGTGGCTAGTTCATTTTAGTGTTGACAAGCGTATTGTTCATGAGATGGTGCCCAAGGATTTTCACACCTAGTCGATGTAGTTTCAGTGGTATAGAGTGTAGTTGTTTCCCTCTTCTCATTGGGAAACGGTAATTTGGGAATCGGGCATCATGTGAACAGCTTTCATTCACTATGGATAGCCATGCACACAATGGATAAGGGCGTAGTTCAACTGGCCAAGCAAGTGGCACTCATGCTTCTGAAGCTTTGGGCAATAAGCATATGCATACAAGTTACGTAGAGACGTAAATACATGTGGAACAACCTTCTCAAGGCAAAGAGAAGATGCATGAAGATGACCCAGATGTATTGAAGGCTGAGATGGAGCACATGAAGAGGCAATTGTTTGCCAAGGAAGAAGAGCTCAAAATGATGTATGAGAACCCACAAGTTCACAAGCTTATAGAGGCTACAAAGGCCGAGTCTATGGTGGCACGCACAATGGATTCTATGGAAAAGGAATTGGGTGTGAACCCTCATGAGATAGCTCTCAAATTATCTCATATGCAGTGGGGATGTGGTGAAAGGACTTGCAGAGGAAATTTGTGTTAAAGAGCCCCCACATGTGGATAAGGAAAATGATGTATCTCACATGGTTTAATCTTATGTACACAAGGATAAGGATTCAGTGACTTCAAAGCAAGCCTCCATTCCACATGGGTTGAGAAAAGAAAGAGATGTACATGGCAGAATGAGTGGCGGCAGGCAGATGGGCTAAAAGCTATGTATATTTTTGGGAAAGCCAAGGAAGACCATGTGTCACCCACTACTCATGCCACCAAGTATGCCCATGGTGAACAAGTTTCACGCAGGGACCCTTTTGTGAATACAAGTACTAGGAGACCACTGTTGCACAGATCCCCATCGCATAGGGCACATGCCTTTGTGCCACATGTTTCCCGCCACATGGACATATGCATGTACCTACTACTACCCCATTGGACAAGGGGAAGAGAAAGGTGGATTATGAAAAAGCTTTCTAGTAGCCCTGCGTAGACATGGGAGAACTTCAAAGAAAGGTTTTATGCACAATTTTTTTCCTCCCAATAGATAATGAGAAAATGGGACAAGATAGAGCAAAAGGACAATGAGTATGTGTAGGCATATGTAAACAAATTTTGGAAGATCTATTTGGAGGTCTCTCCATTTTTTAATGGGTGAACTTGAGAAGAAAAGGAAGTTCAAGTCTCGGCTCCAACCGGTCTACAAATCTAAACTTGATACGCATCATAATGCCACTTTGCAGGACTACAGTGCAGCCACTCTTGCCACGAGAAATTGGAGCACAAGTTATAGCATTCCGACAAAGGATATAGCATGCAAAAGAGCGGACAACATGCTAAACCTTTCATGAAAGATGTAAAGAATGGTGGGAAGGCTGAAAATAAGCAGTCAAAGGATGCCTCTTAGAAAAAGTACAAGCTTAGCCTAACTCCTGAGAAAAGGGAGAAATATGCCCAGGAGGGTAAGTGCTTCTAATGTGCATGCCAAGATCACATGTTTCATGAATGTCCTAAGTGCAAGAATAAGGACAATGAGAAGTAGCAAAAGGATAATGTGCATGCCATTCCCGATGTGCAAGGGAATACAGGTCAAGATGACAAAGACAGGATGGTTTGCAAAGCATGGGGACAACTTAAGGATCAGCCCACACTCTTTATGTTTGATGATTGTGCCATAGACAACTTCATTTTTGTGGAGATGGCATCTGCATTGAACATTTTAGGGGACATGGACCCCATATTGAGGCAGAGGCCACTTTTGTGGCCAAACAAGTGCAAACAAGTGCAAGCAACCCCTATCATTGGAAAGCTGCGCATACACATCCCAGGGGTATCTTGATCATGAGAATTTCTTGGTTGCACCATTGTAGGGATGTGACGTCTTGATGGGAAAGCCGTGGAATCACCGCATTGAGCCACAAAAGGAGTACAAGACCAACCGGATTACTTTTATGCATAGAGGCCGCATGCATGTTATTGATATGCTGGCTAAGAGGGAGACTCCATCCCAGTTGTACCTTATGTTCAGATTAATAAAGCAATGAGAAAGAGTGTTTCCACATACTTGGTCTTTGTTCGAATAAGGTTGAATGTAATGATGTATGTGTTGATACTCTCACAAGTAAAAGGTTGAAATTTTCAAATGCATACAAGGATTGCTTTGCAGATGCAATACCAAAAGGATTGCTTTGCAGATGCATACAAGGATTGCTTTGCAGATGCAATACCAAAAGAGCTACCTCCTGAGAGACCCGAGGATTGTCGTATTGATTTGGTGCAAAAGTAGCGCCCCACCAAATAGACCTGCATATAGGGTAAGCGGATCACAATAAGACGAGATTATGAAACAGGTGATAGAGCTTTTAGACCGAGGTTTGGTTCAGCCAAGACCGTATTTCTCACCAATCTTGCTAGTGCAGAAGAAGGATGGTTCCTTCTATATGTGTGTGGATTATTGGGCTTTAAATAAGCTTACTACCAAGAACTGGTTTCCAATCCCACACATAGATGACATCCTCGATAAACTTGATGGGTCTCAGCCACATTGATCTTAAGAGTGGGTATCGTCGGGTGGTGTATTTGGCACCATAGGATATACCCAAAATGGCATTCAGGACATCATTTGGACTATATGAGTTTTTGGTTATGCCATTTGGTCTTACAATTGCCTCAGCCATGTTAAATAGATGATGAATCACATTTTCCATGAGCATCGAAAATTCATAGGTGTGTTTTTTTAAAATGATATCTTGGTATTTTCCAAGAATGATGGATTGCATTTTCTGTGAGCATCGAAAATTCATAGGTGTGTTTTTTAATGATATCTTGGTATTTTCTAATAATGAGCAAGAACATTGCCCACCAACATTTGGCCATTGTTTCTGAAGAGCTTCGTAACCACAAGCTCTTCATTGTGAATTTTTCCTTTCCTAGATTCATTATTTGGGGCATATTTTATCATAGAATGGCGTAAGGATGGATCTTGCATATATTAAAGCCATTCGGAATTGGCCTACGCTATCTTCTGTACATGAAGTATGAAGCCTTTTGGGTTTATGCTCATATTACAGGCATTTTATCAGACACTTTGCATGGATTCCTTTGCCATTGCGAACTTACTAAAAAAAAGGGAGTCTTCAAATGGACAGTTGATGAGAAAGAGGCTTTCGTTCGTCTCAAGGATGTCGTTATGGGTGGGCCTGTCTTAGTCATTCAAGACTTGCAGAAACCTTTCTGTGTGAAGTGTGATGCATCCGCCGAAAGTTGCATTGGGGCTGTCATAAACCAAGAAGGACATGCCATAGCTTATGCAAGTCGTCATTTACATGATGCAGAACTTTCTTTGGTATTTTATGAGAGAAGGTGTTGTTGGTTGTGATTCATGCCTTGACTATTTGGAAACACTACTTCTTGGGGTTGATTTTATGGTCACACAGATCACCAAAGACCAAGGTACTTCTTGACACAAACAAAGCTTTCGGAGAAGCATATGAGGATGGAAAACTTCTTATCTGTGTTTCATTTTTAGATTATGCACTCTAGGAAAGAAAAATGTGGTCATGCAAATGCATTGTCTAGAAAACCATATGTGGATGTAGTGTTAATTACCTCACATGGAGACTTGTCTGCAATGCGTGAATTGTACCTTATAGATGTTGATTTTGGGCATATATGGACTAACTTAGTAGCTAGACATGCACATGCCTCTTATGTGATCAAAGAGGGGTATCTCATCAAGGATATCTACCTATGTGTTGTGTCAAACATGAGGCAAAAAGTCCTTGATTGGTGCCATGCTCCTCCATACACACAGGGCATAGAGGTATAATGCATACTACCCGCATGATTTAGCATTACTTCTTTTGGCCAAAAATGCGCAAAGATATAGAGGTATATGTCTATGCATGTATCACTTGCTAGAAAGTCACTTGCCAGAAAGTCAAGTTTGACAGGCAAAAGTCTCTTGGTCTTCAACCTTTTCATATTCCCTTGTAGCCATGGGAAAGTATTACAATGGATTTTTCTCATACTCAACAAGGCAATTTTGCTATTTGGACCATTGTTAATAGGTTTAGCAAGCAAGAACACTTCTTGCCAGTCAAGAAGACCATTAAGCCTAATCATATGGTCAAGATATTCATGGTACAAGTGTTCAAACACCATGGTATGCCTAAATCTATTGTGGGAGACAGAGATCCAAGGACTACTAGGCTCTTTTTTGGAGAATTCTGTTTGAGAATATGGACACTAAGCTGGACTTCTTGTTGGCTTTTCAGGATAGGCAAAATGAGGCTGCAAATTCACCTATGTTGGATCTTCTCAAATGCTATGTTACAAACCAAAAAACAGCTTGGCAAATGTATCTACCACCATTGGTAGAGTTTGTATACAACAACACCATCCATGCCTCACAGGAAAGGCCCCGTTTAAAATTGTTTATAGAAAAGTGATATTGCCATCCATCCTACTAGGAATTAGACCCAGGTTTAGTAGGATGAATTCCTTATGGAATTACAAGACTTGGAGGATCATGATTCGAGAAGGTGCACTAAGTGCTTATGCAGACCACAAGTTCATACTCTTGCCAGTGCACATCAAGTTTGTGGAGGATCTCCTCAAGATTCCTCAATGAGGGAAGTTACTCTACAAGGAGAACTCTATAGTTTGGTATTTTTTGTTTGGTGGTTTGATGCAGTCGTTTTTAATGAAGGCCAAGGTTATCCATGACCAGTTATTACAGAGGCAATGGGTGTTTCCTTGTTCTTTGCTTAGTTGGCTGCACTTATCCTCACAAAGCTCCCTCCAGAGTATGATGTGGTTTCTCCAGCTTTCTGATGCTAGGTCACAAAAAACAAGTTGTATTTGATGACCTCAGCTCCCTTCTCTTGGGCGAAGGGAAGGTCAAGATGTCTTAATGGTCAAGATTATGCACTTGCTTCAATACATAAGAAAGGTTGGAGCCGATGCTACTCTTGTGGGAAGAAAGGACATTTGTTTAAGGACGGCTTGTCCAAGAAGAAAGACAAGGGCAAGGGCAAGTCTTCATCCTAGAAGAAGGGTAAAGACAAGACATAGGACAATGATTCAGATGCTTCTAGTGACTCATCTAGGGTTCCAGGGTGCTTTCAAATCCCAGGAGGATGAAGATGATGTTCTTCTCTAGTTATACAGATATCTCCCCCCATGCACATCTAGCCTATAAAGGAGGCTTGTGGGAGAGGGGGCTATTAACAACTACATTTTTGGTGCATGGAAACCGTGAGTTGGAGTTCCAAGTATGGAAAATATGGTAGGACAACATCATCTTTGGGAGCTATGAACTAGATGTGTTCCAAGTTCATTACTCAGTGTAGCAGAGATTATGGACTGGACGTATTCCAAGTTCATTGTCTGAGGTTTTGGGATGTGATGTGTTCACAGTCCACTATTGGGGGATTCACCATCCTTTTCTACATCTTCAACTTCATTGTTGGCATCTTCAAAATACTCCTCATATTCATCCACATCCTCCTTAATGTCTTCATGGCAAGGTTCCGTAAGAATCATACTTAGGGTCATCTTCTTGGCTTTACAAACCTTCCAATGATCCTTGTTCCATTTGTCACCGCACTTGAAGCACAAACCTTTGTCCTTCAAATCATTAATGTGATCTTCCCCAATAACCTTGCTCTTGTTATATGCTTTCGCATCAACTTGCTTCCCATCAGCATTTGGAGGTCAAGGAAAAGAGTTACCAAATCTAAAATTTCATCTTCCACCTCTTCCATAGATGGTTGGGAATCTAGGAGGGCCTGTGTGATAAGAAACTCCAATTGACAATTTTCCCAAAGTTGAATTGCCAATATCAGCAATCCATGCCTTGCTCCACTAGCATGTGTATACTTTGCCTCATAGATCTCCGCAAGAAGCATGGCCTCCTTGATAGTTTTAGGTCTTTGAGCATCCACATCAACCTTGATGTTGTTTTGTAGCCCTTTGATAAACTTCCTCAATTTGTACTCCTCACTCAAGCCTTCCATATGAAGTAAGAACTTCATGAACTTGTGCACATAATCCTTGACATTACCCATTTGAGTGAGATAATCCTTGCCATTACCCATAATCCTTGACATTACCCATTTGAGTGAGATAATCCTTGACATTACCCATAATCCTTGACATCATAACCTTTGGACAATTTCGACCGAAACTCAGTCCAAAATGTGATCACAACTGATTACCAAGCATAGGCAATATGTAAATACCAATGATCGAAAAAATTTCCCCCCTTTGCTCATGTCATTGCCTTGTTCCAATTGAAATTACCAACAAAATGATTGTCAATGCCACTTTGCTTGTGCCATTGCTTTTCTCCAAATGCAATTTCCCACAGATGTAATGCTTTGAAGCTTGCCGATCTCCCGACCAAGATCTTCCAACCCCCTTGCTCAAGTTTAAAATCCAAGGGCAAGGGCATGGGAGACAAGTATTCACCACCATTGTACCTAATCCCCCACTGTACCACTTTACCATGGCACGATGAGTTTAAGACACACTCTCATTGGCCTCTTCTCCTTATTGCCAAGGTACACTCACCACATATCTAGCTTTCTAGTTATGCAAGAATCAAATGAAAGCTTAGAAATGGATGAGAGTGTGGGTCACTAACAAATGGCACTTATAGATACATGCCAATTCCATCAATACAAGATTTTAATGTGGTGATGATGAGGATTGCAAGGGTGAGCTTTAAAAGGATGTCTTTCCATGTACAAATTCAATCACTTGCCTTTCACAATACTCAAACATGGGCCTCTTAAACAAGAGCATATGGCATGCCTCATATCACTTGCATTAAACATGATCAATGGCATACATCCTCATTCCATAAGCTCACATGAAAGCATAGCATGATTGATACATGTCATGTGACATATCATAGCATGAAAATGGCTATGAATGGCATCTACAACTTTCCAATGGCTATGAATGGCATCTACAACTTTCCAATGGCATGTAACAATGCATGAAAGGATCTCAATGCCATAGATTGAACCATGGAAATCCTAAATTACCAAGCAATGCTGAAAATGGATCCAAATCCCCAAATGTTGCTTAGGATTTTCCTAATGCTTCAATATTGAAGATATATGATTGCATATGGTCATCATTGAGGCAGAGTATAGCTCTCAATATAAGAGAATGGCATGAGTATTTGACCAATTGCAAGAAATTAGGGTTATTGTTATGAAATCCCAAAATGCATCCAAGGAAATGACAAGAATGCTCAAGATGCCTCAAATCTAGCAATGTAGCTTGTAACCACTCAACATTGGTAAGAGAGAAACCCTAATAGGCAAAAACGTATCCCGTTTTGTTCATATTGAACCAAAAATAATGCTAATCACACAAGCTTTAAGCATTGTATGCTTATGTCATGTAGGACAAACACTTTAAGCAATATTCATGGGAAATTTTGGCTATTTGATTGAGAGAAGTCACCTACCAGCAGCAGCACAGCAGGCGGCAAAACGCGCAGACCGTGGAGGAGAGAAACTGCAGCAATCGGTTCTAGATGGCCAAGAAAGGAAAAAAAATGCAAAAATCGGGTGTAGCACCATGGATTGGAAGAATGACGACAACGACTGTGTAAATCTTTCTATGACGAGAAAGAAAAATGCCATCGATGCACATACATTGGATAAGCCTAGATTAGGATGATTAGCCTAGGTTTAGAGAGAAGAGAGAGTAATTGACTTGTATTATCAAGATTATCAAAAGGTACCCCAAATACGGCATATGTGACATATATACATGACCACCCCTTTCATGCTATCATAAGTGTTGTCCATGGGCATGATCCATTGGCCTTGGGCCCATTATTCATATGAGACCATTTCACTTTGTTATAGAGTTGGCTATTGTAGACGATAAAGTTTAGATACCAATGAGGTTTGTGCGTTTGTGGGAGATAGTAGTGGTTGTGTGGCTAGGCATGATCCATTGGCCTTGGGCCCATTATTCATATGAGACCATTTCTTTTTGTTATAGAGTTGCCTATTGTAGACGATAAAGTTTAGATACCAATGAGGTTGGTGCATTTGTGGAGTATGATGACTACCATCCTCAGAGGCTTGATACAAAGGTTCTAGGAGGAGAAATGCTGCACCTCACTAGTTTTCAAGAAATCTTTGTCAAGAAATCTTTGTGCAAGAGTCACAAGAGGGGTGTTTATTAAGCACAATGCTTGCTTTCTTGAAATGACCCAAACGAAGTTGTATCCTCAATTTGTGGCATCATTTCCAAACCTTAAAATTAGCAAAGGTCATTTGAGGGGTGTTAGCTTTGGTTCGTAAGGTACTCACGATAGCATGACACATGTTGTTGTCACTACCATGTTGAATTCCAACTATTTTATGATGTGTTCTGTTCTCTTAGTGGACAAAGAGTTGCCTCGCAATCCTTGTGATTTCATTTCATCCCCTCTCTTTTGTGTGCACATACAAGGGATGCCCATTACTATATGATGCCTTTTGTGGAGAGCAGTTGTACTATATGTGGTTCACTTACATGGCTTACAGGCATGCATGGTGGATTTCCTTATTGGTGTAGTTATCTCAGTAGTCAATTTTGTAGTTGATTTTGCGATTTTGCAAAGAACTACACAGTCACAACTTTTTAGGAGATACAATCCGAGTATTACTTCTCGGAGGAGGTAATGATTGTATTTTATATTATTTGTTTCATATTTGAGCTATATCATATAATTGATTTTTGTGACCTAATCACGTCTCCCCCTAACCTCACCAGGTTGTTATTATGGTCCGCGTTAGCTATCGACATGTAGAGACACATATAGATGGGATAGCGAGTACCTCTAAGGTCTGTGCAATTATTTGAGACTATCATTTTTACATCAGCAAAACAATGATCGCTAACATGATGCACATTTTGTGCAACACTTTTTCTGTCTCCATGATGATTTTTTACAAGATCACACATGGTGACAATGATGGGTGTGGTCAGATGGCTGTGGTGCACATCATCGATGCTCACATGATGCCCATTTTGTGCAACACTATTTCTGTCTCCATGATTATTTTTTACAAGATCACAGGTAACATGGTGACAAAATGATGGGGTTGGTCGAATGGTTGTGGTCCATAGTTTAAGTCGGCATGATAGTTCTATTAGCTCTATAGGTGGTAATTATAGTTCTTAAGGATCCATAAATAACCTAAAGTCACTAGAACATCTTAAAGAAAAAAATAGCTAAGACTTGTGTTTATGGGTTAATAGGTGGCATGTGTAGTCTAGTATCCTAGTGATTTGGAGCTTCTAGGAGACTGGTCACGGGAAGGGTGAGCATGATGGTGTGGGCACATGCATGAAATGTGCTTTGAGACATCATCAATTGCAGCAAGGTATTGAGAGTAGTTCAAAGATGTGTGCCATGTAATCGAGTGGTGTTTCTAGTAATCGTATGGGAGCATAGCCTCATTCTATCTCTCCTATGATACTAGGATTGTTATGATATTTTTTTGGTATATGGGTGGTGGCCTTATTAATTATAGATGCCCACATGATTATGACATAGTACCAGGCACCTTGGGCTTGCATTCCATCAGAAGCACATGCAAGGTGTCCTCAATGATACCACATGCACGGTCTACATGCTGGAGTGTTGGCATCTTGTATGTGTCCTATCATTATGTATGTGACACTGATCAAAATCCAATACATGACTTTCCTTGCACCCTAATTCCAATCCTTGAATGCCTTTATATATGCTAGAGTGGCATTCTCTTCAAACAACTCTGGAGGCTCCTCTCATTGTCTCCTTCGACATAGTCCTAAAATCCTTTACCCATCAAGACATTGGTCATTATGAACATCCATGCATGGAAGTTTTTCTTGTAGAGCTTCTCACTAACAATCTAAATTTTCTTTTGATGCCCACAACATGATTGTGGCAGGATGATTCTACGAGTAGATCAGACATCATTGGGAGAGTCTCGAGGGAATTTTAAGTTCTAGCAGTGGTAGCAGCAGTGGAGTTAAAGGTATTTCAATTTGCGATCGAGCTCACTCTTGACTGAGCACGAAGTAAAAAACGTGGATCGAGCTCTCTCTTGATCGAGTACTCTTGATCGAGTACGGAGTAAAAAACATAGATCTTGCCCATATTTTTGGCTTCGAGTAGATGACCAACCATGAGAGAATTTTGGAGCATTTGAGAGCTAGGGTACTGATGCCGCAATCTCTATCATGATAGGGAGTCTACACTTCATCATAATACTTTTGTTCATTTCATGTTTGTACTTTGAGGCATTTCATACTTGCAAAGTTTCATCAACATCAGGGCAAATGATGTTTAATTAGTCAAGTAGTGCCCAATTAGTCATGTAGTGCCCAATGTAAATTTTTCAAGTAGTCAAGTAGTGCCCAATGTAATTAAACATCAGGGCAAATGATATTTAATTAGTCAAGTAGTGCCCAATGTACATTTTTCAAGTCTCTCAGTGCTCAAGAGGCCTTGAAAAATCCCACTCTTCCCCATACCATTATACCTAAACACTCTTTCATCATACCCAAACATCGTCTGATGGTGATGAAACTTTGATTTTTCAAGTTTATTAGTGCTTGAGAGGCCTTTAAAATGCCACTCTTCACCATGCATCGTAACTAAGCATCATCCGATGGTGATGAAAATTTGCAAGCATGTGGGGGGACCCTGCCCACATGCTTGCAAAGTTTCATCAATATTGCATGACATTTAATTGGTCAAATAGTGCCCATTGTACATTTTTCAAGTTTGCATGCTCCATTTTTCAAGTCTCTCTAGTGCTCAAGAGGCCTTGAAAAAACCCGCTCTTCCCCATGCCATTATACCTCAACATCATTCATTGATGAATATTTGCAAGCATCTGGGGGGAGACACTCCCCCTAACATGCTTATAAAATTTCTTTTCCATGCCATTATACCCAAACATCATTTATTATTGAATCTTTACAAACATGTGGGGAGAGACCCCAACATGCTTGCAAAGTTTCTTCACCATCGAACGATGTTGGATTGGTCTAGTAGTACCCAGTGCACATTTTTCAACTCTCAATGCTCAAGAGGCCATGAAAATCCCCTCTTACCCATGCCATCATACCCAAACATCGTTCATTGGTGATGAAACTTTGTAATCCTGTGGTGGGGACCCCTCCACATGCTTGCAAAGTTTCATCACCATTGGACGATCTTTGATTGGTCTGGTAGTACCCAGTGCACATTTTTCATTTCTCTTAGTGCTCAAGAGACCTTTAAAAATCCTGCTCTTCCCATGACATCATACCCAAACATCGTCTGATGGTGATGAAACTTTGCAAGCATGTGGGTAGGATAGCATACTTGTGCATGCCTGTAATTGTTTTTACATGAAATGTTTTACGGCTTGGAAGATATGTGTCTAGTTTACGGGTAGTAATCCCCCCCACATGCTTGTAAACTTTCATCACCATCAGACGATGTTTGATTGGTAAAGTAGTGCCTAGTGCGTATTTTTCAGGTCTCACAAATGATTGATAGGCCTTCAAAAATCTCACTCTTCTTCATGCCATTATACCCAAACATCCTCCAACGGTGATGAATCTTTGCAAGCATATGGAGGGGGATCCCCTTCACATGCTTGTAAAGTTTCATCTCACCATCAAAAAATGCTTTAGTTAGGTAGCACCTAGTGCACATTTTTCAAGTCTCTTAGTGCTTGAGAAGTCTTAAAAAATCCCACTCTTTCCCATGCCATCATATCCAGACATCGTCCATTATAGTGATAAAACTTTGCAAGCACCACATGCTTATCAAGTTTTGTCACCATCGGATGATGTTTGATTCATCTGGTAGTGCCTAGTGCACATTTCTCAAGTTTCTCCCTTGAAAAACCCACTCTTTTCCATGCCATCATATCTAAACGTCGTCCGATGGTGATGAAAATTTTTAAGCATGTGAGGGGGAACCCCCCTTAAATGCTTGTAAAGTTTCATCACCATCATAGGATTTTTGATTGGTCAAGTAGTGCCTAGTGCATATTTTTCAAGTCTCCCAGTGCTTGAGAGGCCTTGATAAATCCGGCTCTTTCCCATGCTATCATACCAAAGCATCCTCTGATAGTAATGAAACATTGCACACATGTGGGCGAGGATCCCCTCTACATACTTGCAAAGTTTCATCGCCACCATCAAACAAAGTTTTGGTCAAGGAGCACCTAATATGCATTTTTCAAGTCTCGTCGTACTCGAGAGGGCTTGGAAAATGCGCTCTTCCCCATGCCATTTACCCAAATATCGTCCACTGGTGATGCTCTTTTGGTCCTCTTCTTCACATTTATCTATTTACAAGAAAAGATTTTGAAGCTGTTTCTATTGCTCCTTTGGGGAAGACTTTCTTCTGTATAATAATTCATCATCTTCTTCATATGTCAATTCTTTCCAAGTCATTTCATTGAAGCGGTGGCTACTATCCTTTTGTTTGCTATTTCCACCATCTTTTTGTTGGGAAAGTCCACCTGTGCTTTGCTGATATTTCTTTGATGGTATACGGTTTTATTTTATAAGAACCAAGAAAATTAGGTTTAGCTCTAAAAGCATTGATTTTAATAGATTTGACTAGTTCTTCTTCATAATCTGAGGATGACGAGGAGGGATCAACATTAATCAATGGAGGAAGACTAGGTTTATCTTTTATTTTTGGTGATTCTAGGAGTATCTCTTCAGGGATATCTCTAAGAATTTCTGAGTTAGTTTGGACCAAATTATATTCTCTATTTTGAGTGACAAGGGCTTAACCTTCTTCTTGTTGGCCTTGGGGTAGTCGCTTGCATAGTGGCCTTTCTTGCCAAATAGAGAAAGCATATATCACCAATGTTGACTGGCTTCTTTCTAAAGACTTTCCTAAAAGGCTTTCTTTTGGAAAACGGTTTGTATTTTCTTGCTAGTGATGTAGCCTTGTTATCTAGATAAGAGCTTTGGCTTCAAACCACTTTGTGCAGTAATTCGTAGCCACCAAAATATATTTATTGCCGGTTCTTTGAGTTGGGGGCTTTAAAGTTCCTACAAATTCCAGTCCCAATTTTTAAAACCCTTACAGTAGAGAAATAACAATCAGTGAACATTTGGTAGAAAACTGACACATGGATGATCATAATTGAGTTAACTCACCGGTACCTGTTCCCAACATAGTCCAAAACCTGTTGATTTTCGGATTGCTGCTTGTCAGCTTAGGCACAATTTTATCCTTGACCTGGTGTGTGAATGTTCCAATTTTTCTTGGGGTGGTTTTTGGCCCATGTAGTCTTGTAGGTACATCATTACCTCCACCGTTACTTATCATGGCTCAACGGATATCTTTCTCAAATATCCATATCCAAATTTCCATAGTAAGAAGGACGAGGATCCGGATACACACATGATAAATTTTGAGAACACTTGGTTAGCCAATGGCATGCCACTTAGTATTACAGTTACAATTACTTAGAAGTGTACTACATTCAATGGTACTTTTGATACACATGCGACCAATTGGCATGCACAGTATGGCCCCAGTGTATTTTCAACATATTAAGAACTATACGATGCATTTTTGCACTGATTTTGGAAGGATAAGATATCCTCGTCGTCTCGCTGGTGCTGAAGAAATTACATCGCATGGAGCATAACACCTTGCCGGTAGAAGATTACGTAGCTAAGTTCCACACTCTGCGAAGTCAAGTGGATTGGGCAACTAAGGTGCTTATGGGAGTGGAAGCTCCTTGAAGATTAGAAAGCAGTTTAGGGGACAGCTTGACTTCAAAGACAAGAAAGAAAAGAGGACGAGCAAGAGGATAACACTTTGGATGATGACTTGGATGTGGATTCAGATTTAGAATCCAAGTACAGGAACCGAAAGAAGAAAATCTAGAAGCCGGAGATGACCAAAGAATGACTAGTGATAGCATGGACTAAGCTTCAGGATGCAAGTGGGAGGAGCTAGATATATAGATTACAATAGGATGTCTGGTGTGGACACATTAGAATCAATGAGCATAGGTGCAATACGGCCAAAAAGTGCTGAAAGCATTAGAATCAGGCAGAGTTGCGCAGAGTTGCAAAGTGGTAAAGGAACTGTCTAACACAGCACAATTAGAAGGAAGGAGGAAACCAAAAATTTAGCTCAGTTATGGATAGTGACATCCAGGAGCAGTGCTTAACCAAGAGAGAGGTGTATAGTTTGCCTTAAAAATTAGAAGCAAGGGACATATAGCTAAAGAATCATCTAAATATGATCGATGGGAGGATGAAGCTCAACATTGCATTGGATTAATTCTTGTGTTTAGTGCCTAATTATTAGGAAAATAGCTATTAAAAAGAATAGTAGCTATGGAGAAATTAGTGAAAATTGAAGCCATTAGGTACGTGTAGTTATAATGTGGATAAGTACAACTGGTTTTGGACTATAATAAAGTAGTCCCAGAGGTTACAATAACATTTTAAGGTCAGATCGTGTCTTGTGTCCTATCAATGGAGGATACAGAGTCAATGTATTGTCAAAAGAAATATTAGGCATCACAAAGATGTAGCCGGTACCCTTTGTGTTAAGATGGCAAATCAGCGCGGAGAGTTATGAGACAGCAGACATCATCCGTAATTAGGTGCACGTAGTTACAATGTGGATAAGTACAACCAGTTGTGGACTATAATGAAGTAGTCTTGGAGATCAAAGAAACATTTAAAGATCAAGCAATGTCTGGTGTCCTTATCAATGGAGGATCTAGAGTCAATGTACTGTCAAAAGAAATCGCCCACAGATTAGTCATCACAAAGATGCAACCAATGCCCTTTGTGTCAAGATGGTAGATTAGCGGAGAGTTATGATGGCAAGGATCGTCCTCGCAACAACCAAGAAATCAGTGATGGCTAAATGTGAATTTTTGGTATCCTTTATAATACTTTGGATGAAGGAAAACTCTGGAGCATATCCGATGCTGCATGGCCAACTGTGGTTGTGCCATGAGAAGATCTGTCAAAACTAGGAAATGGATCGGCTCACCATCATGTGCTAGATCTAATACGGATCTATGTCATGGAGCTATGGCATACGTGGTTTAGTCACCTCAATTTTGGTAGTTGTTGTGCCTTAAAAGGTAAGAGATGGTGTCACAGTTGCCAAATCTTGAGGCCCCTATCAAACATGTATGCAAGGGGTGAATTTTGAGCAATACAATGGGCTTCATTCCTTAAAGATGGATCAGTAAGAGCTATCAATAAATTACAACTTATACTACATAGTGATGTATATGGTCCTATATACTCTCACCAATCTAAATGCTAGGGCTCATCTCATTTGTGACATTGTTGGGTGCACATTTGTTGAAGTACAATGAGAAGTGATGAACAAGATTCAATTAGACACATGCTCGAAGAGGTAATGAGAGGAGAGATAATAAGAGAGAACACAAATATAAGCATGAGTCACTTCATATATATATATATATATATATATATATATATATATATATATATATATATATATATATATAGAAAAGCTTAGTAAATTAAAACATCACCATCAAGACCTAAGGAAACTAGAATTCCATTACTTGCACACATCAAGTAGGAAAGCTTGCTAAATTAAAACATCATCATCAAGACCCAAGAAAACTAAAATTCCATTACTTACACATCAAGTAGGAAAGCAATAAGTCACAAGAATGAGGGTAGCTCTAATGACTAGGAAAGAAAGCTACAAGAGTGAGGAGGGTAGCTCTAACATCTAGAAAAACTATATGGCTCAATATGCTAATAGGAAAGCAATAAGTCACAAGAATGAGGGTAGCTCTAATGACTAGGAAAGAAAGCTACAAGAGTGAGGAGGGTAGCTCTAACATCTAGAAAAACTATATGGCTCAATATGCTAATATGGTTATATATGTCAACACATATCCAATATATCTCAATATGCCTTAGAAAGAGGGCTTCTTATCTCAACTGAGCAAGAGGGATCCTTATATATAGACCTCTCACCCTCATCTCAAGAATTACATTAAGATATAGAAGAATCATTCAACTTTGGATTGTGTAAGCACGAATGTCACTATCACATGTTCTTCTTGGCTAGTTTTGATAGGTGTCTTCTTGGTTTCTTAATTCAAAGATTTGTTAACTTGGAAGATAGGCTCAACCCCACCTTGAGCCCACACAAATGCCTCTCAAGTACACATTTCAAAATTCTCCTTACATAGGACGATGTGGACTTCTTCTAGAAGTCTTATGTGGACTCCTTCTAGAAGTACACATAGGACTTCTAGAGGATTCTTCTTTGACCCACTTCTATTTTATAAATCATCACCATTTCTTTATATGTTTAGCACTATAATGCATACCAATGTATTTATAAATTATACACATGGTATTTACAATGAGCGCTCCACTCGTTCTCTCACCTAATACATAATATTACATAGAAACCCTTGGAATCCTTTATGTGAAACAAGACATTTGGAGCTGAATCATCATAAAGTCATTGAAGATAAGCTACCAAGATGACTCTAAGATGCAAGCTTCTCATACAAGATTACTCTCCACATCTGTGAGGATATAAATATTGGGGGAAGTACATCCTTAAAAAATTCACATGAACATGCCTTCTATTGTGCCTTCTTCTTAGAGACATATCATCATTTAGAGGTTGAGGTATAAGCCATTTTAGAAATAGAAATCATGGGTAGTAATAATAGGAATCTAATATACAAATAGGTGGAAGAGGCCACTCTAGAGATAAGGGGAGACAGAGAGGCCAAGGTGGTGGCAAAGAAATCAAAATACAAATAGCATATGGAGTGTTATTACTGTGAAAAACCAAGGCACATTGCAAAGGATTGTTATAAAAGTAAAATGATATCAAAAGCAAAAAGTTGTTAGCAAGCCAACTATGTATCATCAAGTAAATAGGATGATGATAGAAGTGAGCAGTTGTTTGTTATTATGAAGCACATGCTTTGTTCTTACATAGGAGATTTTTTAGGATCGGGAATATCTGGTATGTGGATCCCAGTGCCTCACCAGTCATGGGTGAGTGGTTTAGAGATATGCAAAAAATGAAAAAGCTCGGATATGTGGAAACATGTGATGATACTTGCACTCTATCACACATGTTGGTAAAGTGCCATTGTCTATGGAGGATGGCAAAATGAAGACCTAGCAGATGTACTTGCGTTCCTAATATTAAGAAAAACTAAATTTCTATTGGTGGATAAATTGTTGAGCAGGGCCTGTAAGTGAGGTTCAATCCTCAAGGGTGCTTTGTGGAAGACTTCAAAATTAACGTTGCTTGGTTACAAAGGATTAAAAAAATGGCAAGATGTTTACTTTGGATGTTAACATGCCTGGGGTAAAGGTACAACCATTGTTGCAAATGGCACATGTCTCATTACAGGTATTGACATATGGAACAAGCACATTGGTCATGTGAATATATAGCACATGAAGTCTATGAATGGTATGCACAAATTATGTATGCCATCTTGGTAAGCAGGCCAAACATACTTTCTCACATAAAAAACATGTCAATGCAAGGCCATTGGATGTTATACATTTTGATGTATGGGGACCGACCAAGATTGTAATAATTGCATGTTCTAGGTGTTATGTTACATTCATTAGTTAATCACACTAGGAAAGTGTGGGTTTATTTCATTAAGGAGAAAAGTGAGGTATTTGCTCACTTTCAAAGATTTAAATTTAAGCCTTGGTCGAAAAGGAAAAACGGTATACAGAGATCAAATGCCTACTAAGATCGAACAGTGGGGGATAATATTTCTCTAAGGAGTTTAATGATTTCCTTAGAAAGAGAGAATCAAGATACAAGTGCAGTCCACAATAGAATGATGTTATAGAAGGAAAAACACATTGTAGAAGTTGCTCATACCTTGAGGTCTGAAAAGAATATGCCATATTATTTTTGGGTTGAAGCAGTTAGCAACTGCTATTTACATTATGAACAAGACCCCACTACACTTGTTTATAGCACGATGCTTGATAAGTTTATAGGTATAAAACTAGATGTGTCTCACTTGAAAGTGTTTGGATGTATTATATATATGTAGGTTGTAGAGTCATCGTCTCATGGTACTACGGGTGCTGGTACACATGTATCACACAAAGGAAGAAAAAGGTAGATCAACCTCTTGTGCCTGACTTGTCAGCATGTCACTCTTATGTGGACATTGGTGACTCTAGAAGCTTTAAGATGAGCCTTTAAGAGGAGCTTAGCATTCCAATGGTTACTTTGATGCACATAACTATGGCTTTTTGAGGATACCTAGCACATAAATCTTATACACACATGTGCACACACATTTGCACACACACATTTGCATCTTATGCACTTGCATGTGCACAAGTCAAGACATGTGTGACCTCAAACTTTGAAAACAAGAGTAAAAGTTAGCCTTGAATGTGGGCATGAGGAGTGGCTCGAGGCGACACCATAGAAATTAAAAGGATATTTGAACAGATAAAAAGCGCAACACCCATACTTACAGATAGTGGAGTTTATCACACCAACGAACAAGAATCAAGCCTTCCGCGAGTTCAAAACAAGAGAAGATCGACTTCATCTCTTATAAATAGTCTAAGCTCAAAAAGTAAAGGATGTAAAAGAGCTTGGGAAATGGATGGTATAGTGGGATGAGCATGTCGTGATTTAAGACTTCTGACCATGAGCACCTAATTAGTGTTTCATACAAATTTTTTTTTTTGGTCCTACCTAACACATGACATTGTGAGGAGTGGGTGCATGGATCAATCAATGTGTTTTGTGGTCAATCATCAAGGGAAGGAAATTTTATGTATTTTTTTATAAATTTTGTTTTTGAATATGTTTTTATTTGGTGAGATATGTTTTTGATTAGCATTTATTATTTGTATGTGTATGGTTATTGTTCACAATAAGAAGTTAGGATGTTTGTATAAGTATAGTTATTGTTTACAATAAAAAAATACTACACTCCTTTTCCTTATGTGCTACATAGAAGTCCTAACCCCCTCTCTAGCTCTAGCTCTCTCAAGGAGGTTCCCTACGTAGACGAACTTTTCTCTGGTTTCAAACCAGCTGAAACGGCTGTTCTCACAGCAATATGGTGTTTTCATCACCTTGGAATCTTGCATAGACAGATTGAAAGAAAAAGACGTTAAGGCCTGGATTTTTTTTCTGAAGCATTTCGAGCAGGATTGTATTATTGTGCGTAATCAAATTGCAGCATGAGGATCGATAAAGCCTACAAGAGGGTAGGCCGAACAAACCCTTTCTTACAGTTTGGATTGCCACTCGTCACTTTAACAATCGTGGGTGCCCTTGGCCTCGGCCATCTGCACCAAGGCAGGTATCTCTCTCTCTCTCTCTCTTCAAAGTCTTTTGGCATGTAACTATGACATTAAAACATCTCTCTCTCTCTTTGCAATGTGTTGGGGCATGTGCCTATTTGTGCAGTGCTAACCCATCCGATGTAGCTTGAGCTTATAGCATATGGATGATACATGGGATCTTATGTGGGCTTCCGGTCGTTTACAATTCCTTGAGAGACGTGGTTAGCTGGCATGATTATGATTCTCTCTTTCTCGCTATGCTGGTGTAGCGGTTTAGGCATTGGGTTTCATCCCAGGTTTCAGTGACGTTCCCTGCACTTCTTCACCATATGGAATATTTCTTCTTCGCTAGAATGGTTATGATGTTAACAGACACACCTTATGTTATCTCTCTTCTCCCTTACTTGCTAACGTAGGATTGTTGATGGGAGGGTGAGTATAAAGGAGTTGAGGGGTTGCATTAGGGTACAGGGTGAGAATAGGGTATGAAATGGGAGGAGGTTGAAAAGACTTGGGTTGTCAGTCTAGGTGCGGTTTAGAGAGAGAGAGAGAGAGAGAGAGAGAGAGAGATTAATGTCTTCGAAAGACCAAGAGGGTCTAGGATAATACAATGTATGATGTATCCATGGTGAATATTGAACCATTGAAAAGGAAATAAATGTACGTAACTAACTACATAAGCTAAAGTATCCATGTGATCTACATGATAACAATGTGCGGTCACACATTGATTTCATCCTCCAGAATAGAATGCAAAGCAGCCACAACATCTCCCCTTTGTGATGGGAGCTTTCCATGTCATTGAAGGATAATTTTGGATCTATAGCCCTTTGAGATATGGGGTGTCTGGCTCTCAAAAGGGATTGCACATGCTCTCTAGTGACACCCTGTGTACGTGGGGCCAGAGGATCATGTGTCTGTGTAGGCTGTCATGGACTTGGTTGGTCTTGCTGCCGTTCTCGTTGGGCCACTATAGTGAGTGGTTATGATCGAAGGAATTTTGTGATGCAGGTCTAGGAGGCTTCTTGCTAACAAATGAGGGTCTATGTGTCAAATCCCCACGGATCTCCTTGTAGAGCAATCATGAAACATGACTCAAAACCTCAAAACAAAGCCAAACAACGTGAAGGGGGTGTAGGCCTGACCCACCACCCAACCATGACAGCCATGGGCAAACCCACAAGTCTTGGCTGTTCGCACCGAACCACGAGCTGAGCTAACTAGTAAGACACACTGACCAATCTCTACTCCATGATGTCCCATACCGCCATGGAGCTACCTTTGCGGGCCTCGAGATTGCTGCCGGCCTCGGCTGCATGAAGCAGGTGCACGCATGCACTAGATCCAGGCTCCTGACCACAGAGCTCTTGCTGAGACTAGCAAAACTCTATGATCAATTGACTGACCTTGGCCACCCTTTTATAGGATCTTGGCTGGTCACTGGGCGTCCACACTTGGGTGCCCGCCCATTAGGGCATCCCCACTTGGGTGCCCGCCCGTTAGTCCATTCCTAGTCCAGCTCGCAGTCAGCCAGCCTAGGTCCAAGCTACCCCAAGCCTCGAAGCTAGTCTTGTGTGCGTGCTGCACACGGTAGATATACTCTGTGCACATGACATACTCCCCTCATGACAGCTGTGGGCGAACCCACAAGTCTTGGCTGTCCCCATCGAGCCACGAGTTGAGCTAACTAGCAAGATGCACCAACCAATCTCTACTCCATGACGTCCCATACCGCCACGGAGCTACCTTCGCGGGCCTCGAGATAGCTACTGGCCTCGGTTGCATGAAGCAGGTGCACGTCTATACTAGATCTAGGCTCCTGACCACAGAGCTCTCGCTAAGACTCGCGAAACTATATGACTAACGGACTGACCTTGGCCACCCTTTTATAGGCTTTTGGGCGTCCCCACTTAGGCGCCCACCCATCAGTCCATTCCTAGCCTTGCTCATCAATCAGCTTGCCTAGCTCCAAGCTACCCCAAGCCTCGAAGCTAGTCTTGTGTGCATGCTGCCCACGTTAGATACACTCTGTGCACATGACACTATGAGACCAAACTATGAGACCAAGGGAATATATTAGGAGGGGGAGGACCGTGGAAATACAATAAAAGTACTGCAACCATGTGCATAGGATGTCGTGAGTGGGAAATATTACGTAGAGGTAGCCATAATGCTCAGGTTTCTCTCTAATGAACCTTTGATGTTTGATGCCACCATATGTTTGCATCAATCAATCATGCCACCATATGTTGGCATCTCCCGTGAGGTGCATAGCGGCTAGCATAATCCTATCCTAGTCGGCCCTCTTGACAATGAAAATTTATGAATGAATTGATGAAGCCAAGAATGTACAACATTAGCATCCAACTTATCATTGTACTTACTATATTGGATCTTCTCTAGAAGTGCCATTGAACTCGATGACGATGGTTGGGAAGCTGACTGGACAGACTCAGATTCATTGTGAGAATCTGAATCAGACGTGGAGGAAGACTCAGCTGTTGCACTCGCCTCAGCTACTGCACTGGTACTAGCACCTGCTGCTGTAGATGAATGTACACGACTAACACGTAGAGGTGCTGTGATCTCTAAATGTCACGCTCCTCACGAGGAATCTTTGCGACTTCTTTCACTTTCTCAATGTCGATTTTATCGATGGGATTGCCTACTTGCTCAATTAGGCGGAGGTAGCAATGATAAAATACCAACTGCTCTAATTGAACAGTGGACAACTGTTTCCTCTTTTTTGTGTGGAAGAGGGCCCAAGTGCTCCAATTCCTCTCGCAAGGACCTGAGCTACAATCCTCTGATAGGACTTGAATGGCGAGGGATTTCTGTCATAATTCATGCAACAAAAGAAGTTGAAGCCCTTGTTAGTAATAACTATACTATAAGTGGATTCTTATGTAAGATTCAAGAACCAAGAGTCAAGACTCACCAAGTGGGGTGCTGATGCCATATTTCTCCCACCATGACACTGGCTGTAGTTGTGTCTCCCACATTTTGGCCATCACTGAACCAAATTTAAAGCTACTATTGGAAAATAAGTAGCTCATCCTCGAGCTGCCTTAGTAGGTACACATCCCCTCCTGTGTATCTCTGGATGTACTGCTGTCATCCATCCTCAAGCTCCTCATTATTGTATTGCTTCTCATTTCTCGAAAGAGGATGCAATATGTGAGCAACTGCATGGATTGGTCTATGAAACCAATCCCATTGTGTGTTCCACACGGCTCGGATGTCTTGAATCCTAAAAAAACAGCCATGAAATGTATACAGTTTAATGTCATAAACCTGATATTATCCAAGATTGAAATCAAAGAGTCTAAGAGACTAAGAGTGCATGCATAATGCAGTATACCTCTTTGCTGCTGATAAGACAGTGCAGCGGTTCAAAGCTTCACCAATTCTATCCATGAACTGGTACATGAGTCCGAGAGTGCTCCCCTCCATGTCCGTGATGCAAAGAATACTATAAATAGGCTGAATGGCCTTTATGAGAGCTTCAGCCTCTTGCCACCGAGTGTCTCTCATGACAACACGTACAAATGCAACGGCCTTTATGAGAGCTTCAGCCTCTTGCCACCGAGTGTCTCTCATGACAACACGTACAAATGCAACGGCCTTGGGACTATCACGATCATCCCAAGTCATCCCCTCCCTGGAAACCACTGTGCGTAGGCTGAATGGCTGAATGGCCTTTATGAGAGCTTCAGCCTCTTGCCACCGAGTGTCTCTCATGACAACACGTACAAATGCAACGGCCTTGGGACTATCACGATCATCCCAAGTCATCCACTCCCTGGAAACCACTTTGCGTAGGAGTCCATGGCGGACTCTCACCAGCCTCTCAACCACAATGAATGTGTATGCAAATCTAGTGGTAGAAGGTTTGAGAAGCTCTAAGTCACTGTGTGCCCGATACATAGCAAGCACCTTCAGCCTCTTTGTCACAAACTTTACCGTCATGTTAGAGGTCTCAAAGATGTTTGACACCCAACCTATCTTTGCCACATCCTCGATGAGGAGGTCCAAGCTACGAGTAGCACATATATTTCAACAACGAGGATGTTATAAACATTTCTCTTTTTAACATCCGACCATCCATCACATAGAAGAGTGCATCCATATTTTTTCCATGTTTTCTTGAGAGGCTCTACCTCCATCTCCATGGCTTGTCTCTCCCTTCTAAGCTCTCGTGTGCGCAAGGCCGCATAAGAGGGCCCCTCCTGCTCGTGTCCTATGTGGCTGATTGCCCTCATGGCCTTTTTCCATTGTGCGGTGCGCACAATTGAAAGACAAAGCACATTGTATGAAGAGCTTTGTCAGCTCTTGGGTGGCCTCTTGCTTTGCCTGCATCTGTAGACTGGCTTTGATGCTTTCTTTTTGCAAGGCCTTGGCAATGGGGATGGGAGTCCTTTGTGCTTGTGGTGCAAAGCTACCTTTTGTTTCTTGGATACACTTGTACTACCTGTAGTTGACACATCCACATCTTCCTCCTCCTCATCTTCATTCCTCTCCTTTTCTACCAGTAACTTCATTTGGCCTAATAATTTGGCTCTCTTCGACTCTTGTTATGATGCCTTGATAGCATCCGGTACAAGTAGACAAGAGCCAACTCCCTTCCCCGCTTAACCTGTGAAATGGGCCTTCACCCGGTCTATGTTGCCATCGGACTGCAAACCACAATACTTGCACTGCCATTTGGAAGCACCTCCACCCTTGTAGGAGGCTGATTCGATCACATGGGTCCACATATCATCGCTTGTGCGAGGCATTTTGTTGAAGGAGTGTGCCTGTAGAGAAACCTCCAATTTTCAAACCACTTCAATTGACAAAAAGTAGCCATGTAATGGATTACATAGCTGCGTAAGACCCTTGGGCAGAGTCTATGGAAAATGTTGGAGGCTTAATGGGGTCTCTGTGAAGAAAACCCCCAGTTTGCAGCATCTCCATCTTGCCCCAATTGGCCAAAATTAGCAAGCAGGTTTGATAAAAAACACACCTGGCTGTAGACACGCGACCCGAGGGAGGAAATGTGCAAGTTTGGGGCAGGCCGGGCAGCATTGTCTTCGATGTTGACGATGAGGTAAAAGCGGTGCAGGGAAACCAGAGACTATTTATCGAAAAAGTCACCTGATGTTGACGTGAGATTTTGGGGAAAAAAAAATGTTATAAAACTTGTGTGAAAAAAACGCGTTTCCTACAAGGAAACATTTCCATGTTTCCTTCCCTGTAGGAAACGCATTTCCTAACTACTATGCTCGCAAGTGCTCCATCTCCATGGCATGTTGGTGCTGTAACTCTTCTGCATCCACTTGAGGCTGTGGACGCACAGATTGCTGGAACTTAGCCTGCTGATTTTGCATAAAAGTCTGTTGATTTTGCAAGGATTTCTGCATCATAGCCAAAAAAGGATTCTATGGAAGGTATAGGGTTCGGAGTAGAGGCTTGGGTTGGAGAAACAGAGGACTCTTGCTGGCCCTTCTCCACTTCTGATTGCTCTTTGAAGTGGCTCATAGTGGGAGCATCGGTGCTCGTGCGGCGTGCCCGAATGCAAATAAACCATCTATGAGGTGTGGGAGGCTCTAATGGTTGCTTCTCGGAAGGCTAGTAAACCAACCACCATTCGAGAGATGGGAGCCTGTAGAACATTGTGCTAGGGTTTTCAAAGATAAAAAGAGTGCGGTGGAATCACACATACAAGACACACACACAAGCCCTAAACTGCTGTCTGTAGTATGTACAAGAAAGAAGTACAACTGAAATTCAAGTACAAAGGATATGGTTGAGTGAACACACCAGCCACAGCCTATAACCTACTGTACACTCTTGGCTAGTAGTGCAGCACTTTGCCTAAAGAGAAACGCTATGTCAATTCCAACACTAAGACAAGCATATGATTATGACGATTTTCCAATATACATCTATATATGCACCAGTATCGCTGCTCGACCAGCAAATATGCTGTCAGTGCTGTCCGACCTGCCATGTCATTGCTGCCACGTGGCACTTGCGTTGTCTGACTGCTCCTGCGTCTAATGTTTGAGTGCTCCTGTGCTTGCTTCCTGACTCCTATGCCCGACCTACAGGCCAAACATGGGTACCTAGGGTGAGGTGTCACAGAGCCACTTTGGAACCAGGGGTGTGCTTTTGAAGCCTGGTAAACCAACCAACTTACATGCACCTTATGCAAAAGAATTCAATGATAAGAAAACGATGCATAAAAAACTACTGAAAACTGAGATGCTCTTATCAAAGTTGAAGCCTTGATACCAATGTTACATGCACCTTATGCGGAAGCGTTCAATGACAAGAAAACGATGCATAAAATGCTGCTGTGACATGATAAAGTAGGGTTGAGAGAAGTACACAAGAACACTAAATTGGGTCTCCACTATCCCTTCAAGGGCCCCCACAGCTGGTCGGTGTATTTGCTTGATATATTGCAAGATAAAAGGATTGTACACGACCTATACACTGACTTGAAACTGAGACTTGTTTACAACTCCTGAACCCGTGCTTGGGCTGCCCCAAGGTGTCACCATTTGGTCCCTCACCCGTCTCGACCAGTGTTTTATACACTAGGTGGAACCAAGGTGTGAATGGGGATTTTTCCACATAAGAAAGCGGGAGCATATACCGGCAAGGTTTTGGCCTGAAAGATGGCCTTTGGACAAAAGTACCATGGGTTTTTCATCATTAAAGAGAGGAGATAGTGTTTTCACACCCTATTAACAAAGGGGAGGACATATTATTATTTTTGGACAGGTCTATGTGGACAAAACAAGGCGCCTAGCTCTAGTTTTTGGAGCAAGTTTGGGGGAAAAGCTTGAACGTTGTTATTTTAAGCAAACAAGGTCACTTTTGGCAAAAAGGGGATATTTTAAGCAAGAAAGGCTGCTTTTGGCAAAAAGGAAAAGCATGGACTATATTTATAGAGCTGGCCGACTCCATCTTAAGGGGGGGGCTGAATCTTAAAAGGGGATATTTTAAGCAAGAAAGGCTGCTTTTGGCAAAAAGGAAAAGCATGGATCATATTTATAGAGCTGGCTGACTCCATCTTAAGGGGGGGGCTGAATCATGAAGGGGTAGGAGATAGGGGGCTGTTTTTGGGGATGCGCAAGTGGACAACATGGCTATCTCTGAATTCGCTGGCCGTACAGATCCTTCAAGCAACAGTTGGCGTTTTCTCTCTCTCTAATGCGCTTGGACCTTCAGCCGGCAGAAGTTGTGCACTCTCTTTCTACAGAGCTAGCGGTACAGGGCCTGTTTACTCTCTTTGCCCAGTCTTGAGCAAACCAGTGGTTTTCTCTTTCTACGCTGACTGTAAAGGTGGACTGTGGACAGCAGGCCGGCGGCTCTCTTTTTCCCTTGCACTGGCCATACAGGTGAACATTAGTGCTTTTCCTTGTCCCCCTTGTGCTGCCTATACAGTGGACAGTCGCGGGCAGCTCCTTCCTTCTCTTACGCTGGTCATACAGCCAGCTCACCTTCTCTCTCTTGCACTGGTACAGGCCGTACAGCAAGTACAGCAGCGCGTTACAGCATGGACAGCCACCTTCTCCCTCTTCTGGGTGACTGGCGGGCAGCAGTTTGACATTCTCTCTCTTGTTCCTGAAGTGCAGACCGTACAGTGGTACAGTGGTCGGGCGGATTCATCTGTGTCTTTTGCTCAGGTTGTACAGTGGTACGGCAGCTGGGTCATTTCTTCTTCTCTCTTCACCACTCCCTTTTGGGCATTGGTTTAGGGGGTATGTTTGCAAGAATCAGGGACTATTTTTGGAGAGACGTGGTACTGTTTGAGAGCCTTTTCAGGGCTGTTTTGGCACAGAGTTCGGAGCCTTTTCAGGGCTGTTTTGGCACAGCGTTCGGCATTGGGTTTGAGTCTTGACACCGCATCAGGCTGCTGATTCGTATTGGTTCTTGGAGCAGTTTGTGCTTTGATTCCTGTGCAAGTGTTTGCTGCCGAGGAAGCTTGTGGAAAATCCGGTGTAGTACTGCACCCGCACCTTGGTTTGATTGTAACCCGTTTGTTGGAATAAAGCAGCTCCTACGAGGGGCCGGCCGTTCCGGCTCAGTGTTGTGTTCCCTTTAGTATAGTTTATGGTTATTTCCGTTGTGTTTTCATATCTTAGTTTGGCATCTGAAGTGTTTGTTCATTACAACGAGTCCCTGTCCGGTTTCACAAGGACTGCTCTGCTGGCCGCTTTTTGGGCTACTTCAGGTCACCCTGCTGTGCGTTAATCTTTGCTGCAGAGAAGCGCCCAAAAGACCCTCCCTTCAGCCTTGTGTTTTGCTTCAGTAGGCCACCTTGTATGATGCATTAATGGACTGAAGCTGCTGCTGTAACCTGGCCACCCTGCGGCTTGTGCATTTGCTCTCCTTGCCCTTGGCTGAGGGTTTTAGCACCCAGATGTGTTCCATAGACCTGCCTAGGTCCCATATATAGGGATAGATGGCCTCTTAGGGTTGGCCAGAGGGTGCGAGCCTTCTTCTCGTACAGCCCTAGCTTCTAAAAGTGGAGACCTGCCCAGGGCCTTTAGTCAGCCAACCATCCATTACCTGGGTAGCCATGGGCTCTGTCTACAGCACCATGGCCCCACTTTTGAGTATTATTAGTCACCATTAAACTCAATGGTTATTGCACATGCCCTGACACATTTGACTCGTATCTAGACAACTCCTCGACCTCTGACTTGTCACTTTACTCTCTTAGACACCCGACCATAGGTCTAGGAAGTGTTTGCTTGAGCTTGTACAATCATTTCATCTTGCAAATAGGGTTACATTGACCTTGTGCCATGGGCACGACTTGCCTTACCCTAATTGACCTAGATGGTGCTTGGCGACAAGTGGTACCATGTGGTCCTGACCCCTTTCTCTTGATTAGTGCCCAATGAGACAAGATATCCAGATGCAAGTACTGAGCACATGGGGATTTCAAAAGTATATGTGCTTTTGCATCATGCATGGTTGCATGTAATCTAGATGATTTACGAGATGGATGCTATGTTTTTGTCTAGTGCATGAGATGCTGTGTAAAAGCCCAACAGTGTCGGGAATGCCCACTTGCTGGCACATGAGAGTGTCCTTGTCTGTTGATGAGTGGTTGTGTTTTACACATAAAAATACAACCCCCAAAACTCTTTGGGACTTAGTCAAAAATCTCAAGAAAAGAAGTTATAACCAAGTGTGTTCACACACATACTCTAGTGTGGGCACAACATAAGGATGGACATTGGTCAAAGAAGCACTATGGGCACCGGGTGTTATGGGATACCACACCTCCAAGAGTGAACTCTACACACATTCACCTATTGGACAAGCGGAAGAACACAACCGTCGTGGGGTACTTACCAACGCTTCGAGCTCATGTCTCTTGAGGCCTCCAAGCTCGCTTGTATGCCCCAAACTCCAAGCTCCACCTCCACACTGTCACCGTGGAGTCGCTCACACCATCGCATAGGCCAATCACACTCTTTCTCACTCTCTTATACAAGCATAAATACACAAGCATGAAAGAGGCACAATGCTAGAATGCTCACTCCTCACTCTCTCACAAAGTACAAGGGAAGAGCTCTCAATAGCACAAAGGGGATTGTGTCCTTTTCATTATGAGAAAATACCTTATATACAATTGGCCCTTATTCACACTTGGGCGCTTAAAACTTACTAACTAGGCCTTGGGTGGCCAATCTCTCATAATGTACAACCTTTATAGTGCCTTTACATGACACTTATTAATGTCCTCACTTGAGGATCATGGTGTTAATCCGAATGGAATTAACATTCCTCCCTTCCTGATGTAGGTTCTGTCCTCGGAACCCGTTACCGAGGTCGGAAGACCTGGTCACCGAACTCATGTTGGTAGAAATTGCAGGGGGATTGGAGTTTTGGAGTGTGAGACGGAATGCCGAATGGGACTTCCAGAATACTGTGTCGATCATGTCTTCAAATGTTAGGTGCATATATGCTGGAAGACATTTTAGACGGTGGTAATACAGCATGATACCCCTGTCTGATGGCCCGTGGTTCATGTGGAACTGTAGGTGTTGAGCCTCAAATCCATCATAAGGTTCTTTAGGTTGGTCGATGAGAACCATCAATAATTTCATGAACCTTATAGTGGCTACGATTGCAGGATCTGGGATTTTTTGCCAAGCCCTGGTCCAATTTAGCAGTTGCTGTCTTTGTGCTTGAATACTGACAAATGTTGCTGGATTGAATATAGGAAAGTTGTAGCAGATATGAGAATCCCTATCTTTGGCATCTTTAAACTCCAGCGGTGTCCATCTCCTCTTGATAGGCATGTAGAGTGGATCCACTCGTAGTATTGGCGGCGCACTCATGTAAATGCTGCTGTATTCAGGCACTGTTAAGAATTCCTTTCTCCATGCAGGTTGCACTCCAAACTCCGGCAGCTGTGGTGCTTCTTCATTTGTGTGGATGGTGGTGTATCCTCATCTGGTGTGCACCGGATGTCGTCTCCTCCATCTTCTGTAACTATAACTGATCATGAAAGTGACCAGGCGAATTTCCAACAAGTCTGAGAGATGGGGGTTCGCAAGCCTTGTGTGTTTGGCGACATTTGCCCATAATGTTCCCTCTCCTATTAATGGAAGTAATTCTTCTAATTCTGGACGGAGAGGGTACGGTACATAGTGTTGCCATGTGGGTGTGACTGCAAAATATGCCTTTGGAAGAATCTTGCTAGTAGGATTGAACGGAGTAATCTGCATTAGCATCTTGAACATAAGCTTTGGCTTTAAAAATGGATTGCCTTGTTGTATAAACTCTTCATATTCTGCAGTTGTCAAGGAATCCAAAACATTATTGTCAGTGTAAGGTGCAACATTATCAACTGGTGGTAGATTACGTACCTCCTGAGGTTGCCGTATTGGAGTTGGGATAGCTGTCAATATCTCCTCGGGGGCGAGAGTGTTAGTGGGAAAATCTAATCCTGGCGGAGAGAAGGAAGAGTATATACATTCAGCTTGGGAAGAGTTAGTAGGTGGTGCGCTAGGAAAAGGGTTAAGAAGCCTACTTGCAATATTAGAATATACAGGGTAAGTGTTTTTGAAAAAGGAAGATGGACCCTCATCTTCGCCTTGACCCGAACTAGGGGGTGGGTGGCTAGGTTTAGGCGCTTTGAAAAAGTTTTGAATTTCAGGGATTTCTTCGTTATCAATATAAGGGTCAATTCTCCTAAGCTAATATCTTCAGCTAAGTTAGTGTCATATTGAAGTAATGAGAGTGTTAGTGTAGATAAAAACAAGGTAAGAGTTTGAGAAGGGGCCCGAGGGGTTATTGGCAACTGTCCCAATTCCGAGGCGCTCTCAAGGAGAGTACGCAAATCATCTGTGGGCTCCGGCCTTTGACTCCTTTCTTGTGTGGCCAGTTGGTGGGCCAGTTCTTGCATGCGGATATCAGCGTTGCTGAGCTGGTTGAAAATGGTTCTCTCTCTGATCATCCACTCAGCATCCAGTTCTTCGAATCTTCTTGTGGCCACTTCCTGTGCTCTTCTGGCAGTAGCCTCTCTTTGATGGGCCTCAATAATTTGAGTTACTTGTTGTGCTGTTAGTCTTTGTGTATCCTGTAATTGTATTTGTAGTTGTGATATTGTCTCTTGGGTTCTTTGCGCCTTTGTTTGGTTGGTGATGATTAACTCATTAAGAGCCTTGATTTTTTCCGCATGCGCTTTGTTAGCTTGCTCTCGTTCCTGTTGCAGTCCTTGTACTCTTTCTTATTCTGCTTTGAGGTTGGCTGTGAGGAGCTCTATTTGTTGTCGAAGCATATCCTCATTACACTTTGCGCCCTCCTGGTACTCTTGCATTTCCTTGGCATGCCCAGTTGTTAGGTTCTGTGTGTGAGTTATCTCCTTTTCTAGTTGTTCCTTTGCTTGCTCCAGCCTTGCATTCAAGCCAGCATTCTCATTGATTTTTTGTACAATGGTTTGACTCATAACTAAGTTATTGCTCTCCAATGCGCTGTATCTTATGTCTTGTTCTTCTGCAGCCTTTAAACTTTTCATGATTACTTCTCTTTGTGTTTTTTCTGCTGCTGCCACCAAATTATCTTTTACACTTTGTACTTGCGCATTGGCTTTTTTCAGCTGCTTCCATAGGCTAGCATTCCGGTCGTGCAGCATGTGTGTTGTCAATAAATGACAACCCCATACCTTCTGTTCCTGTTCCTAGTTGGTACTAGTGGCAGCACCTATTTCTGTGAGGGGATCATGGAGTAGTGCGTCGAGGCCTTTCAATGTATCCTGGAGGAACTCTTGAGAATCCGCATCTTTGACAGAGCCAAGATGCGGCAGTGGCACATCGTCATCCAACCTGCTTCGTTTGCTTGGACTGGATGTATTTGGTGAATGCGGTCTCTTACTAGATTTTGCTGGCTTCGCCAATTCTAGTGGTGCAACTGACGCTTCCTCGTGTTCTGGTGCTTCCAAGGTATGGCCCTTTTGTATTTGTTCTTCAGCTCCTTCTGTTGGTATACCCTCGAGTTGTAAATCCTTGAGTGGGGAGAGGTCTTTGAATATTAGTTGTGCAGGGCCTGTTGGAGGGGAGAGCTGTTGGTGTTGGTCCTGCATAGTAGGGCATTGTAGTTTTTCTTGGAGAGCCTCTTGGTATGTCTTGATCTCCGATGCCACAGCTGCTTCCGGTTGCTGAGATTCTGTGGTGACATCCACTAGTAGCCCTCTCATCCTTTTGTCAGTCTTCTTTTTTCGATCCTTCTTGATTGACTTTATGAGCTATTGTGTCTCTATTAACACTGCTTGTCCTTCTTTCTTCCTTCGAATAGATTCTGTAAGTTGACTGAGGATTAGGGCTAGCGGCAGGCTTTCCTTTGGTTCATCTTTTACTGGCCTTTGTGCCACATGGTTAAGTATTTGTGTTAACAGGTTTGGGTTGCTGACCTTGGACTGATGTGCCTTGAGGTAATTTTCCATTTCTTTATGCATGAAGAAGGCCCAATCGTCCTCCTTCTCTTCATGGGCTTTTGCTATCCTGTTCAGGATGGCCCTGTTATATCTGTCAATTGGTTTGATCTGCATCATTAACGACATTGCTCTGCAGGCTTTTTCCGTGGCTTCATCCTTGATGTTCTGGTAATCTGCCCCATTGGAGTTATAAGAATCTCTCTTTAAGATCTCCTTGATGGGCACTGTATCTATTGTGTGTCTGTGGGCCTTCACTGTCGCGGGGAGCTGTAGAGCTTCTCTGATGAGGTCTTCTGTAATTAGCAGTTCTTCCGTGGTGCCATCTGCTTTTGTAATTTTGCCTCTTTTTGTCTGCTTGTCATAAGTTCGGAGATACTGTGCGCAGAGATCGGTATCGATCCCTCTGGGTAGTATTGCAGCCATTTTGCCGAGGCCGACTTTTTCCAGCTTTTCTTTTACTTCCGCATCTTCCAATAAATGGAGGCACTCCTTACTGTGGCACTGCAGAGTGATTTTCCCATGTGGTGTAGTGACCTATTTTCTGATGAGAGTACTCTGGAAGGACTGGGCGTAAGGGCCCAAGATGTTGGTCCCAGCTTGCTGGCACTCTGGGACCGTGTGGCACTGCTAGCTTGTGTTGGAGGTGGTTGCTCCCGGGACTCAGATTCTGACTGGTGGAAGCTATCTTTTTTTTTCTTTTTAAAAAAAAAATGTTAAAAATAAAATAAAATTAGTGGTGGTATGTGAGGAAAAGGTTCGTGAGGGTCTTCTCGTGAAGGAGCAGTCGTGAACTTGAAGACGTGAAAGTCTTTCGTGAAAATGCAGGCGTGAAAGACTTCACGCGAAGTTTAGGGTCGTGAAAGTGTGACGTGAAAGTCAAGGCGTGAAAGAGTAGACGTGAAATTGAAGACGTGAAAGTGTGGCGGTGAAATAGCAGACGTGAATGTCCCACATGAAGTTTGGGGACATGAATGTCTCACGTGATGTTTGTAGACGTGAATGTCACAGCAGACGTGAATGTCCCACGTGAAGTTTGGGGACGTGAAGATCTCTCGTGAAGTTTGGGGACGTGAATGTCTCACGTGAAACAGCAGACGTGAATGTCCCACGTGAAGTTCAGGGACGTGAATGTCTCACGTGAAGTTTGGGGACATGAATGTCTTGCGTGAAATAGCAGACGTGAATGTCCCACGTGAAGTTTGGGGACATGAAGATCTCTCGTGAAGTTTGGGGACATGAAGATCTCACGTGAAATTTGGGAAGTGAATGTCTCACGTGAAATTTGGGGATGTGAATGTCTTGCGTGAAACGACAGACGTGAATGTTCCACGTGAAGTTTGGAGACGTGAAGATCTCTCGTGAAGTTTGGGGACGTGAATGTCTCACGTGAAGTTTGGGGACGTGAAGATCTCTCGTGAAGTTTGGGGACGTGAATGTCTCACGTGAAGTTTGGGGACGTGAATGTCTCACGTGAAATAGCAGACATGACAAACTTTCCGTGAAAATGCAGGCTTGCCTTTTTCGTTTTCTACAACTATGTGTGGATGTAGATTTTACTTAGAAAGATGTTCATTTTACGGTTTTTTTTCATTTTATTGATAATGCATGTCAATCTTTGATCAATCCATGAACATGCATTAGAAGGGAAAAGATTTATTCTCAATACACGTCCTTTTCGGATCACAAAATATATACATACAAAAGAAAGAAAGAAAGAAAAAAAACAAAATAAAAAACTTCCACCTTGATAAGTCGGGTAGGCGATGTTGGGTACCCAGTTATATGTACTCTTGTATGTTGGGTTTTGTGTAGGCAATTTCAACACGGTGGGTTTAGATTCTGTTTTTTGAGGTATTGCCTCTGCAGCGATTTATTTGCCTTGATTTGTCCAGGTCCATAATGGTATGGACATGACCCTTTCACCGATGGTTAACGATGCTGTTCTGTCTTCCCATTGGATATTGCACTTGTTGGCAAAGATCCAGGATCGTCTCCTCGTCCATTGTACCTGTAGGCATTACAAAAACCTTTCCAACCAAGAGATTATTACTGATGGAAATGTTAACATTAAATACCCAACGGCCTTTGTGGTTGTTAAGTGCACACTACGAACTTTTGCATCTGTGTGTTCAATGTTTGGTCTCCCTAAGGCTATCCAAGTATCATATGAGATTAGGTTGTGGCTCGAACGTGTATCTATCAATGCAACACTTGTTGCAATGCCCTTGTTTGTTTTTGTGAGTCCCAACTTGAGTCTTGCTGGTTTAATGTTTAGATCCTCTTCGTCCACAAGGGTTATGGAAGCCATGTTGACATGAATTAGGCCCTTCTTCATTTTAGCTTTTGCTTGCCTAGCTTTAGCCTCGTCTTGCGCTTGCTGGGTTTTTTTCTTTTGCTGATTGTTTCTGTTGTTTTAAGAGGTGTTCTTGGAAGAGTATCTACTGGGGTAATGGTCCAAAATATTTTTTTAGTTTACTTCCATTGACATAGTCCTCCATTTGGATGTCGCCAATTGTCTCTATTCAGACAGACCCTTGAGGTGTGATTTCTGATACACGGAATGGTCCCAGACCTCGGTATTTTAGTTTCTTTTTTCTGGCGCTTCTCCCACCATATATGAGGACAAGGTCCCCGGTTTTTAACTCTTTTTGCTTGAGGTTTCTATCAAACCAATGTTTCTGCGCAACTTTTCAACCATGAGTCCGTGTGATGCTATCAACCGGGTCTCATCCAGTTTTTTCAAGTCAATTAGTCTTTTAGCTAATGCATTTTCAGTTAGATGTTCTTGTATAGCAAATCTTAAGCTTGGAACTAGGTATTTCATGGGCATAACCGATTCAACACCATAAGCTAGATGGAAAGGAGTATATCGTGTTGCCACCTTATATGATGTGTGTGTGATAGGCCCAAAGGGCTGCTGTAAGCTTATACTCCCAATCTGTTCGATTTTCTTCCACAGTTTTTGTCAGCATGGTACACAAAATCTTATTGGTACTTTCTGCTTGACCATTTGCTTGTGGGTAGTATGGTGACGATTTACGATGGATTACCAAGAATCCTACAAGCAATTGATTAATCACCTCATTTATGAAATGCGAGCCGTGATCACTCACCAATTCCAATGGGCAACCAAATCGTGATATGATTTGCTCGTATACAAATTTCGCAGTTGTTCGTGCATCAGCTTTCTTTGAAGTTCTGGCTTCTGCCCACTTCGTGAAATAATCCGTGGCTACGATTATGTAGCGGACTTGTGATGGATGAGCCGTTGGACTAATCAGCCCCACAAAATCTATTTCCTATTTCTCAAATGGTTGCTTGACAATGATGGAGGTTATTGGCATCTTGTTATTTTTTTGTGGGACAGCGAAACATTGGCATTCTTCGCATCTTTTGACGAACTCTATGGCGTCCCCGAATAACGTAGGCCACCAGAGTCCAGCTTGGAGCACCTTTCGAGTTGTAATCTCTCTAGTAAAATGCCTGCCTGCTATCCGAGAATGAGACTCTTCTAGTATGGTCACGAATTCATCCTCTCTTACGCACTGCCTAAGCACATTGTCCTTGCCCAGTTTATATAATTCTCCGGCAATCAATTGATATGGTGCCGCAAGCTTGATAAACCTCCGCATCTTATCTTTGTTTAAGGGTACATCCTGTGGGAAGCCATAAGCCAAATACTCTGAGATCTCATCACTCCACTCAGATACCATATCCAATTTGAATAGACAAGCATCAAGAAGGTTATCGTCGACGCCAGTTGTTGCTGGTTCTCCATTTGGAACTGTGGACAGGTGGTCGGCCAACACATGCTGTGTTCCCTTCCTTACCGTGACAATAAAGTCAAATTCCAACAACAATAGTAGCCAACGTGTGATTCTTCCTGTGGTGCAAGGTTTATTCACTAGATCTAGCAAAGCTTGATGGTCTATAAAAAATATAAACTTGTTAGCCAAGAGATAATGTCGATATTTCTTGACTGCGTAGACCATGGCCAATCCTTCTCTTTCGGTAGTGGTGTAGTTCACCTTTGCATCATTCAATTGACGACTAGCAAAGCAAACTGGATAGTCCAATTTGAACTCACTAGGTTGGGCTAGCATGCAATCAATTGCAAAATTTGACGCATCGATGTGTACGTGGAATATGATATACCAATTAGGGGGTCGCAAAATGGGTGCGCTTGCCAAGGCTTGCTTGAGACGATCATAAGCCTCTTGACACTCTTTGGTCCACTCAAAGACAATGAGCCCTTTATAGAAGGGTGTGGTTATCTTTGCATAAAATACGATGAAGCGTCGATAATAACCCACATGACCCATAAACCTTTGCACACCTTTGTAGTTCGTAGGCGGGTGGTAGTTCCAAGATCAACTTGACCTTGCTATTTTTTGAGACTGTGTGTCCCAGTATCACACCATGCTTGACCCAGAACTGGCACTTCAAAGGGTTTAGTGATATCCGATATAATCGGCAACGTTCAAACACCTTCCTTAAACAGTTCAAATGATCTTCCCATCGAGAATGTGCACATAGATCATCAATAAACACTTCCAACCACTTCTGCAAGTAGTCCTTAAAAGCTGTGCACATTAACCTTTGAAAGGTTGCCGGGGCATTTGTGAGACCAAACGGCATAATCTTGTAAGCGAATGTTCCCCACATGGTATTGAACGCAGTCTTATGTTGGTCTTCTGGTGCTATGGACACCTGATTGCTGAAAACCCATCCAAGCAGCTGTACACTTCCCTTCCAGCCACACTTTACAAGACATGTTCGGTATACGGTAATGGGTAATGGTTCTTCCGAGTGGCTGCATTCACTTTCTTAAGATCGACACATACTCTCCGTTTCCCATTCTTTTTAGGTACGATCACAATAGGTGACAACCAATCCGCATGTTCTATTTCATAGATGAAGTCAGCAGCAATGAGCTTATCAATTTCCTCCTTTACAATTGCTGCATACTTTGGATTCATCTGGTATGGTTTTTGCCTGGCAGGTCGTGATCCTTCCATAATTGGAATCGTATGTTGTACCACCTCTGGTGGTACCCCTTTCATTTCCTTATAGTTTCAGGTGAAACAATCCTTGTATTCCTTGAGGAGAGCAACGAGCTCTTCTTCCTCTGTAGAGGTGAAATCTTTGGCAATATATACGGGCCTTGCTTCTTCCCCTGATCCTGCAATATCAATCTCCTTGACTTTTACCGGGCCATCGTATGATGCCGACAACCCTTCTTTTTTTACCCTAGTGGCTGTTAATCGGACCACTCTCCGATCATCAATTATATAGTTCTTGAAATGGTCAGGCACAAAGAGTACATCCGTTTTGTCCTCATTGTCCTTTTTGGTTTTTTCCATGATTTTCTTGGCCTCACGTTCTGTCTCTGCCAAGGCTTTGTTGCGTTTTTGGCATCCTGATTTTGTAAGTTTGGGTGTATCGGTTTCGTTAAGGGTGATTTTCTCTAGATCCCTCCCTTCCAACGATATTTTACTCAACTCTTCGCCCCAATCCTTGGAGAATTCATCATGTACCCTTGTAGCCTCAAGGTATCTCAACCATTGGGCATCCGTAGGTCTGCTTCGCAGCAATGCGTTTCGTCGGGCTAGGTACTTTTTTTGGCTCCACCATCGCCTGATGCGTTGATTATTGGTACAAAATCGTGCCACGATACCTTCTGTACTTGATGTCTCCTCCATTGACTCCCCATCCATGGTTTGCCAATCAACCATGGAGATAGAAGTTGTAGAGATGTTTCCAGATTCCAAATACTGGGTTCCCTTAGGTTGCATCACATCAATTGTGGCGAACACATGCATCAAATTCTCACTGAAGTCTGGGGGAGGTAGTGATGCATGATGCTGTGAATGTTGTGGAAAGTAGTTTAGGAAAGGATTCATTGGTTACTCTTGATAAGTTTGATGTTAGCACCACAAAAAACACCAACGTGAAGAAGCAGGTTGAGTGTTGTTGTTTTTTTTTTTTTCCAAAAAATTCAAAAAATCAAAAACATAAGGGACCATTGATTGAGCTAGGAACTTGCATTTTATTCCCTAGCATTGGCACAATCTAATTTTCATCATTTGGATAAGTATTATGCACCTAAGACTACAAATTGCCGATGCGGATATGTTTGTATTGTCTTCACTTATAAAAGGCTCTATGTTATCTTTTATCCCTGTTTAGGAGCTAGGGGGTGACGAAGAGCTGACTTTTCTTCTTTGGTCACTTGTTGATTGGAGGATTAGCATGGCACATGAGGTGCACCTGGCTAGATCCCTCCCTTGCAGCATGTGATGGAGTTAGAATCCTTTGCATGTTGGGTCTCACCACCTTCGCCCTGAAGGGGGGTTTGTTGGGCATTCAGAGCTGCGTAATTTGGGAACCAGCCCTTGTATGTGTTTTTGTGTCCACGTATGTGTGAAACAACCCTTAGATGGCTTAGTGTGTTTATGTGTGTGAACAACCTCTTATAGCCATTTTTTTTTCCGAGAAAGAGATCCTTCAGTTAGTTAAAGGAAAACAGCCACAAAGGGCTAAGTACAACCACGAAGGGCTAAACACAAACTCGCCTCATATAAGGGTGGGAAACAAGTGATCATAAGGGGAAGAGATGCTTCTCCTCCGGTTGGCTGCTTTGTGAGGAGAAGGCTATCTCATATAGGGGGAGGGGGGAGGAGGGGAAACAACCACACAGGTGGTCTGTAATGCCAAATGGGGTCACCGCCTCTGTCTGTGAGGAAAGGGCAAGGTCTCCAAAGTCTCAAGAAGGCTTCCCGCCGCTTTTGCATGCGGTCATAACCTCCCTGTAACTTCCCCCACTGACTGCGGAGGGTGCGAATGATATCAAGCCATATGCTCCTGATGGTCTCAGTCGGTAGAGTGTGGCTACCCTGGATGGCCTCACTGCATCTAGCACGCCAAATGTGCTAGGCTGCGATGCTATTGCAAATCTCCCATCTTTGGCATGAGCCTGGCTGTCAGTCACCTGTAGGAGGGGCTGACTGGTACTGCTTCAATACGATGGTGAGAGACCTGAAGGGCTAGTCCTCCCTCATCCTCCTCATACACCCTGATCGCTCCAGCCTCCGTGGTCCAAGTGATAGTGCCCCAAGCGATGATCTGGGTCGATGCTCCATAGCGAAGATGCGGAGAATCCGCTGCCAAATCTTCGGGCAATCCCAAAGGCAATGTCGCTGAAACTCCTAACGATGGCCGCATCACGAACAAGCCGCTGACCGACCTCCAACTGCCAGCCAAGTATTGACCACCAAACTCCTGTGTGCCATCAGCCAAAGAAAGAGTGATCTTTCTAGGCTGAAAGCTGTCCCAAAGCCTCTTCCAGAAATCTAAAAGGAAGCGCTGTGATAGGCCCGTGATTGCCAATGTGCTGCTGCTGTTGGTGCGCCATCTATCTCAGGCATCTGGATCCTGCGGCCTAGCCGCGCTGTATATGCAAAGAAGGGGGCATCCAGAGCATAGTTACCGCGGAACGGCGTTCCGCCTTCGTGGAATGCCGGAACGCCGCTCCGAAGCTCAAGGCGTGCCCGGAACGCGGAAACGGGAGCCGGAACGGCGCAGTTGCCGGGGAACGTGGCGGAACGTCTGTCGGAATGCCGGAACGCTAGGGCGGAACGCACGTTCCGGGCGTTCCGAAAAAAGCGCATTTTCGCTAAGTCGCCGGCGGCAGTTTTTATCCAGCGTACGGCTTCTATTCGCTGCTGCGCTTGTTTTGTTGGTTGAGCCTGCTGCGTGAGTGCTCTCCCTACCACTCCACCCTTCCTCTTGGCTGCCCCCTTGGCTGCCCCACACTCTCCATTCCACCTACTACCCCACCCTTCCTCTTGGCTGCCCCACACTCTCCATTCCACCTACTACCCCACCCTTCCTCTTGGCTGCCCCACACTCTCCCTACCTTGAGCCTTGGCTGCCCCACAGTGCACACTCTCCCTACCTCCTCTTGGCCCCTCCTCTTGGGCCTTGGCAAGTTGGCCCCTTCTTTTGCTCGGGTGGCACTCGAGTCTTGAGCAGGTAAGATTTAAAATTTGACGCAATGAACATTGGATTTTGGAGATTCTAGTTTGCTGTGTTTTTTTCCACTTTGTGGACACTTTACTTATGTCTCATGCAAGGGCATTTTGCATGTTTTTTTAATTTTCAGCCATTTATCAATTTCAATGGCACCTCCTCGTGGCATAGATGCAGAAAACAGATCCCCTTGGTGGTGGATCTTGTGTCCAGATATGATAGTGCAAGAGGAGGAGGGTCACGCAAGTGGAAGTGCCACTTTTGTGGATCCATTAAGACTGGAGGCACGGATCGTGTGCGAGCCCATTTGTTGGGGGTTAGAGGCAAAGGCATTTCTGTTTGCCCTACAGTGTCTGGAGCAGATATCATACGATTGCAGGCACTTGCAGATAGACTTGATGCAGCAGGGAGTCGGCCCTCTGTTCTTGATCCTCGAGGTACATCATCATCAGCTACACCTGCAGGCGTGGCATCTTCAGCGAGTGCATCTACCCCATTATTTGGGGCTGCTCCACAGCCATCCGCACATGGAACAAATGCTTCCCAGACGCAGGCTTCACGAGGTCCAGTGCAGGCTAGTCTTGTGGCATCATGGCACCCTGGGAGGAGGGCACAAGTAGATGCATCAGTGGCACGGTTTTTTTATGCTGCAGATGTTCCTTTGGTAAAGGCCCGCAACCCATACTTTGCAGATATGGTGAAGGAGATTGCTTCTTTCGGACCTGGCTATGCTCCACCCTCATCCGAGGCATTGCGCACTACACTTCTAGCCACAGAGAGGACAGCCATAGAGGATGCCTTGGAACCCATTCAGGATGTATGGCGTAGATGTGGCGTCACTATCATGGGTGATGGTTGGAGTGACACTAGGAGCCGCTCCATTCAGGGTATCCTTGCGTACTCCAGAGGATGTAGCTTTTTTATTAAAGCTATTGACAATTCAGAGGCGGGCAAAACTGCAGAGAGATTGGCAAATATTTGGAGTGAAGCCATTGATTACGTGGGTCCCAATAATGTCATCGAGTTTGTTTCTGATGGAGAGAACTCAAACAGGGCAGCAGGGAGGATCATTGAGGATAGGTACCCACATATTTGCTTCACTCCTTGCATGTCACATGGGCTCAACAATCTCCTCAAAGATATTGGTAAGATGCAGTGGGTGGAGCCTTCTATTGAAATGGGCAATCACATTGTTTCATTTATCACTCGCCACCACTACATTTTGGCTGTATTTCGACAGAGATCCCCAAAGGATCTCTTAAAGTATTCAGATACACGCTTTGCATATAATTTCCTTATGCTAAAGCGTCTTTTTGAAGTGAAGAATCATTTGAGGCAGCTTGTAGTTTGTGAGGAGTGGGATGCATGGCGAGAGCGTACCTCAGTGGGTGGCAGGTATTCGATGCAGGTCCATAGTTCTTGATGATACTTTTTGGGACACTGTTGAGGTATTGTTGCAGGTTGTGCGGCCAATCATTCTTATGTTGAGGCTTCTTGATGGAGATAAGCCTTGCATTGGCAAGGTGTATGAGGGGATGGACAGGATGATTGAGAGAATCCTATCTCTACAGACTTTGGATGGGGGTAGGAGACAGGAGCTATCTCGTCTTGCGACAGGCAGGTGGACAGAGTATCACTCTGCATTAGAGGCTGCTGCACTTGTGGTGGATCCAGAATTTCAAGGCAAAGGACAAGAGACAGATGCAGAGGTTGTGCAGGGTTGGGAGGATATCTTGAGGAAGCTTGTACCCAGTGCAGATGATAGGAGGAGGGTTCGTGAAGACCTTTCCTTCTATCGACAAAAGAGAGGCCTCTTCGCTTTGCAGGATGCACAAAATGATAGGTTCAAGATATCCAGTGCACGGTGGTGGGAGGATTATGGGGCAGATACACCATTGCTGCAAAGATTGGCCATTCGAGTGCTTAGCCAGGGTGCTAGCTCCTCGCCATGTGAGCGCTTATGGAGCAGTTTTGGGAACATTGCAAGCAAGAAGAGGAATAGGCTTGGTGTCCAGAAGGCAAATGACCTTGTATTTGTCAATGCAAACTTGCGTTTGCTTAACAAGTTCAGGGCTGAGTGTACTTCAGAGCCATTTATTGGATTTTGCCTTGATCTTGATGACAATGATGGTGAGGATCAGCCAGAGGGAGAGGATGATGTGGAGCAGCATGAGGATGAGCAGATTGAGGGACAGCCTGGACAGGAGGATGGATCCCACTTGCTGATGACTAGTCTTTGACTCACCAGTTACCTTGGCCCTTGAGGCTAGTTTTGTACTTGTCATGCGATGTACTTTCTTTTTCGGTTTCTATATATCCACATGCGATGTACTTTCTTTTCAGTTTCTATTTGGAGTCTGGACTCTTCAAATTTTTAATGTTTAAGACTTTAAAGTTTAATCTTGGATATTTTAAATGTTTTGTCATTTTATGTCATATGCTGACATGTCATATGACGTGGCGTTCCGCGACGTTCCCGATCCGCTCCCATTCCCGTTCCCGCTCCTGTTCCAGCATCCGACGTTCCCGGAACGTTCCCGTTCCGTGGTAACTATGATCCAGAGTCTCCTCCCGATCCGCAAGATCATGCCAAGTACACTCTCCCGGGTCCCACTGTAGCCGCGTGAGAGCTCGGCACTCCCAAATCCATAGCTGCCATAGTCTCTCCTTGGCCTCCTTGGCCGGTACTGGATCTATGTGCCATTCTCGTGCCCAAAAACCGATCACCCTCACCCTCTGCAAGGTGCAGCCTCTGAAATTCTCCAAGGGACTCTCTGATCTCTCTAATGTGCCCTGGGAACCAATCGAAATAATGAGCAGCCCACTGTCCTCATTTGCTCTGTGGATGGCCATGAGGAGATCATGTCTGGTAAACACTCCTAGCCACACTGGGGGGGTCCGGTTTGGAATAGGTATCAATCACTCTTGAGGGATAGCTGAGTCAATGTCGATACTGAGCCTATCTTGACCCCGTATCCTTGTCGAGCCTCTCTCCTGGTCCTCTAGGGGTAACTGCCTGTGCGCAATCCAATCTCCAAGAGACCTAGCTGGTCCTGTGCTCAAGGCTCCCCAAGATACATGCGATCGGGCCCCTAACATGTGGCCATTGGGTAAACGGATCAGGGGCTTCTAGACCAAAGGTTGCCGAAGTCGCTCCTCTGAGGCAACTGGTACTGTCTGTCTGAGGGTTGGCCTGAGATGATCCCAAGCCCAAAGTAAACTGGCTACAAATCTGTCCTCAAAAGTTGGGCTAAAACCACGGGCTCGCATCTCTGTGAAGATCCATCGGGTACTTTGCAGCCACGGGTCCCCAAGGCTCGGAGTGCGGGTTGAGATCCGGGCCAATAAGAAATCTTTCCAGGGCTCACCACTAGGAAGGAGTCCTCTGACAATCAACTTGCCCAGGAGGGCACAACATTGAATAGTAGGATCGATGAGGCCAAGTCCCCCTCTGCTTCGTGGCTGAATGATCGCTCGCCATGCCACCTTGGCCCTGGTTGGCCTCCCATCACTTCCGGCCCATAAGAAGTTTTGGATCAATCGCTGTACCTGGCCAATGCATGCCCGAGAAAAGGCCCAGCACGAAGTGATGTAGCACATGGTGGCTAGAAGACCTGGTTCGCCACCACCACTCTGCCTACTAGGGAGAGCCTCGCCGAGCTCCAATATAAAAAGTTTTCCGAATACCTAGAAGAAGCGGAGCGAGCTGTTGCTCGGGAGAGATATCAATGTCAACCTGGCAACCGAGATAGCGAGCTGTAGTGCCCCTTGGGATCCATTGGAAAGTCACAACTGGTCTCCAAGTCGAGGCGGGTGTTGAACCTACCTAGAAATCACTCGACTTGTGCCAGTTGATTTGCGCTCTTGATGCGCGGCAGAAAATCTCAATCGCCTCCACTAATCTTTGGAGATTTCCAACATCTCCTTAAAGGAAGGCTGTTGTGTCATCTACAAACTCTGAATCAAGCAACTCCTCCTGTGTACGGAGGGGAAGATGCAATACCTAGAGCTCGGTCTCTTGGGCAGAGAGAAAACTGCTTATGGCCTTGGCGACGAAAAGAAAGAGGTAAGGTGCCAACGGACAGCCCTGCTGAACCGAGCGGAAAAGGGGAAATCTGTCACCTCGGGCCCCTTGAATGAGGACCTGGCTATGCGAGGCTGAGTAGAGTCCTAAAACCACATGAATCCACTCCATGGGGAATCCCATCCAGCTTATCGTACCCTCCAGAAAACTCCAATCCACCCTATCATGTGCTTTCTCGAAATCTAGGAGAAGCACAACGAGGTCCTGCTGCCACATCCTGGCTGAAGCTGTGGCCTCCCAGAAGGTAAATATGTTGTCTAGGATGCTCCTATCCTGAACAAAGCTAGTCTGAGTGTCATGGATCAAGTCTAGGAGAAAAGGCTGAAGTCTCCTGCTAATGGCCTTGGCCAATATCTTATAGGCTGTCCCAAGGAGAGTGATGGGTCTCCACTACCGGATCTCCAATCTGTCACCACCCTCCTTGGGAATCAAGTGAATCAAGTTGTCTGAGAGCCTCTCTGGCATGGCACCTTTAATCATAATCTCATTGAAGGAAGCTCGAAGGCCACCTACCATGAGGTCCCAATGGCGAAGAAAGAAGGAGACTGGAAACCCGTCCGCCCTTGGGCATTTGCCCCTTGGAAGTGCCGTCAATGCCTCCGCCAACTCCTCAGCAATAAACGCTGTCAATAAAAATGACCAAAGAGAAGGGGGAACCACCTCCCTTGTATGCCTCCATATCCTCTCGCGTGCATCCACCACATGTGAAGATGCTGGGGCGCTAGAGAGGAGGGATCGAAAAAAGTCTGTGGCGATGGCTCACCTTGGGGGGCGCCGGGGGGGGGGGGGGAGGCGGGATCTGAAACGATAGCTCCATCCTGGCCACGCAACCTGTGAATACAATCTGTTCTCCTGTGGGGTCCAGCTATCTCAAAGAAATCCCCTATGACTCTGTTGCCTACCTGTTTCCAGAAAGAGGCCCTAGCATGATATATGTACTCCACCCTCCTCTCCTCTATGGATCTAATCTCCATGCGAGCGGCAGCGAGCTGACTCTGGATCCATTGGCTATCTGGGGACCTCTCCTGAAGTCGCTGTAAAGAGGCAAGACGACTCCTCAAACTCCTCTCTTGCTCTCGGAAATCCGCTAATTTGCTCAGGGCTGCCTCTTGCAAGAAACTGTTGATCTCCCCTAAGCCCTCATCCAATGTGCACTCAGTAGAGCCTGAAAGAAAATCTGATCTCGCCCATATGTGCTCTATCTTGCTGCATATCTTGGGGTCCTGAATGAGACTGTCCGGAATCCTCGAGCTCACATGCCTATCATGCCTCCAGGGGTCCTCTAAGGACAAAATAACCGGGGCGTGATCAGAAAAGGAGATACTTGTCAAAATACCAATCATACCCCCTCGGCTGCAAGCCCACTCATCCACATAAAAATTGTCAAGTCTAGAGAGGTTGGGGCCGGTGCTCCCCCTATCCGATCTCGAAAAGCAGAGGCTCCCAAGGCTATGCCCAAACTCTGGAAGATGCCAAGGGTCCTGTCCCCTGATTGCGAGAATCATCTCCTCCCAGGTTGAGTACTTCGCTCCGGAAACTGTGGCCGTGGCCTGTGCCTCCTCCAAGCTTGTCCTTTGCTCCCTCTATCATGTTAAAGTCACCGCCCAAGCACCAAAAGTTAGCCTAAGGGAGGGCCTGCCGTACTGAGCTCCAGAAGAGGGCTCTACCTGCAGCAGCATTCGGAGCATAGATGTTGAGGAAGCCAATGCTATCCTCTCCAATAGTAATGGTGGTCGACAATAGCTGCTCACTGAGAGAAATACACACCCCTCCCTGCGTCCCTGAGGGGCCAAAGGATGGGGACCAAAAAGTATGACTCTTGCCTGGAAGAATCTTCCCACATTTGTGGGTGCACCCTTTTGAGAGATGATGCTCTGGGAGGAAAAGAATGTCTATAGGTCCCCCCACTATGGCCCTCTAAAGCTCGCCTTGTAGAACGCCTCGTCTTTGAAAGCATTGAGGCCCCCCTAAATCCTGAATGTTCCATGAAACAATCCGCATATCAATCTCGGTGTGATGCCGCACTAGTGGAACTGCCCTCCACTCGAAGAGTCTTGGGTGAGGGTTTAGGGCCGAAGGCGCGCCAGGTGGGCACTAATCCTATTTTCCATGTGACGCCATTCTGGTACGAGCACGCGCATATGCATGCTCCGGACTCCGTCGATCACAGTATAGGTATTTGTAAGAGGGGGGAAGAGGTACCGCAGCAGAGGTATGCATGAACACAGAGCAACACCTCCAGACTGGATACTACCATCTCTCTGTACTGCCTCGATGGGCTGAGCCTCCAAGCTCCATTCTAGCCAGAGGCCAAGTTTTATGTGAGTGTGATAAGCAGTGATGTCATAGGCACTTGCCATGTGTCATTGCCCCAGTACGTTGTGTCAAAAGATAAGGCTCTAAAGCCTATAAAAGCACTATACTCTTCGAAGCTATTTATAAACATCAATCAATAAAATTATTATTGAGTCGTGCATATATTCTCTCTTTGATCAAGTTTGTCTCTAGCTTTCTCTCATGAGGAGTGTATGCACTATATGGCAGAGGGAGGTCAAGTCAGAGGATCACTTCATATGCTGGTGCACAATATATATTGAGATCCGAGGGAGGTTCCACTATCTCTTGAGAGAGGAGTTTGGACCCTTATCCAGCATCATGGATTACCGAGATCACCGATGCTTGGGCCTCTTCCTACTAGAGCTTCATTGCTACAGGGACTCATTGATTAGGGAGTCGAGACCCCATGGGAGACATCCACCCTGGCTCCAAGCGACCATTACTTAGTTCTTCCGACCACGAGAGGATGCCACACCAACCATGGATGACATACCCACAGACTCATGGAGTCACACATTCTCAACTACCCGACGCCCCACCAAACCCCACTCTAGTGTGACTCTAGATCAGGCCATGGCACTACAACGAGCCCGACATCCTAGACTCCCTGGACCTTGCCAACAACACAGACATCAACGCTAGCATGAAGAGATCTTAGAGTGGCACATAGCCACCGTCGTGCAATACTCTCTCTCTCTCTCTCTCTCCCCAGAGGAGTTCTTAGTGAGAGAGCTCGATCCATTCTGCGAGCCAGACGTCCCTGACCCAGAGGATCAAGACTCTCCACCACACAGAGATGGATTCGTGACCGACATGGCACACCCCCATCACAAAGGCCTGACATTCACTCCACCATCAGATCGGTTCTCATCGAGGCAAGTATCATCATTAGCTGATCACATCATATCTCACTCTACATAGGATCATCTATTGATCACATGTACTGTCAGATGTTTTCATTTTACTTTTTCTTTCAGTTTTATTTTACTTTCAGTAGACAGTTTCACACGCACGGTTCCCGGGCGGGCGTCCCTTACCCGGAACTACACATTGGTCAAGCAAGCATGAAAACAACATGCAATTTTAATTGCAAGCAAGCACATAAAGATGCTATGCAATGTAGCATTGGTATGGACAATCCCCGTCAAGGTGGAAAAGTATGGTAAGATACGGTACGATAAGGTATGCATTCAGGTATGGGTTGAGATTTTGAGGTACGTTAAATACTTTATACTTTACATATATATATATATATATATATATATATATATATATATATATATACATAAAAATGAATGAAAAATAATTTATTTTTGAACATTCAACTATGGGCGGTGAAGATTCGATAACTACGAGAGGATCTTGGGCCGAAGGCCAGTTTGGGAGGGAGGGGGGGGGGGAAAACTTGCCACGTACAAATCCATACAATACGGCACAATATCGTACTGTACACTAAAACGTACCTTATAATAAGATACGTCGTACTTATGCAACCTTGATCCTGCTCATGAGACTATACCAAAATAGACATGCTCTAGGCAAGTACACGAGGTACCAGACCCAATGGAACAACAATCCACCAGGCATTTCTAGGCATGTACATAGAGGCACAAGCCCTAACAGAAAGCCAATTTCACAGTATCACATGAGTGGCATCAATTGCTGGCATATACAACTGCCATGGACACCAGTCCAATGTACATACATTATTAGAAAGCACGGGTGGACCAATTGGGTGGCCAAATGGTGACATCCCTCTCGGCTTCTAAACAATTGTCGGCAATTGAAAAGCATCCAAATATGTCTAAAGCACATGCAGGCAATCTCTGAAGAACTCTTATCTACCCATTTAGCATCAATGGGAAGATAGTTCTTAAACTTCACAAGGAAACGCTTGACAACTTTTCCTGCAACAAGCTTGCGTTCCTTGTGATACACAATCTACTCTGGTTGCAAGCTCTCCTCAAGCTCATCCACTTCTGGTGGATTCTCAATGAGAGTTTCACTGGGCTCCGGCCCTACATACTTGCGAAGGAGACTCACATGAAAAGCATTGTGTATGTGCCAATGACTAGGCAATGTCAATCTGAAAGCCACTTCATTGATTTTCTCGATCACTCGAAAAGGCCCGTAGTACTTGGTTGCAAGCTTAGGATATGCACCCTCTTTGCCAAGCCTCTTTGCAAGTCTTGCTTTCTCAAATTTCAACAATACCCAATCATTCTCTTCAACATCCAATTGCCTTCTATGCTTGTCGGAAGGCCTTTTATGCTTGTCTTGTGACCTTGCAATGGCTATCCACACGTGAGCAAAAGCAATATCCAAGTCTCGTACATACTCATCAGCTGCAAATATCTTATCCTTTGTGCGAAGGATGGGTGGCAAAACCACCTTACCATAAACAATCTTCAAACGGGGCCTTTCCCGTAGATGCATGCACCGTGTTGTTATATGCAAATTCCACAAGTGGTAAGTACTTCTCCCAAGAAGACTTCTGATCCGCCACATAACATTTCAAGAGATCCAACACAGCTGAATTTGCAACCTCACTTTGCCTATCCGTTTGAGGGTGATGAAAAGTCCAATTTGGTGCCCATGTTATCAAATAAGGGTTGCCAAAAGAGACTTGTAGTCCTGGGATCTCTATCCCCCACAATGGACTTCGGCATTCCGTGATGCTTGAACACTTCTGCAAGATATATTTTAATCATATACTCAGCTTTGATAGTCTTTTTGACTGGCAAGAAGTGAGCTTGCTTGCTAAACCTGTCCACAATTGTCCAAATAACATCATTACCCTGTTGGGTCAGTGGCAAATGCATAAATCCATTGTGATACTTTCCCATGGCTGCATGGGAATAGGTAATGGCTGAAGCAAACCTGGTCCTTTTTGCCTATCAAATTTCACCTTTTGACAGGTGATACATGCACGTACATGTGCCTCTATGTCCTTCTGCATACCTGGCCAAAAGAAATACCGCTCAATCATGTGCATAGCAGGCATCATGCCTCTATGACTAGCATATGGAGGAGCATGGCAATCGTCCAAAACCTTTTGCCTCATGTCAAAAACCACACACAGGCAATTATCTTTCATGAGATAACCCTCTTTGATCACATATGAGGCATGTGCATGACCAGCCATCAAACCAGCTTAAATAGTTGCAAAATCAGCATCCGAATGATACAAATCACGCATGGCAGACAAGTCTCCATGAGAGACAACCGAAATTGCTGCTATATATGGCTTTTGTGATAATGCATCTGCCACTACATGCGTGGGAATAGGTAATGGTTGAAGCAAACCTGGTGACTAGCCGACCAGTAGTCGACCAACAAAAAATCCCCAAATAATTCCATGTGCTGCCAACCTACTCCAATGTAGTTACACCTAACTAGTGTAGTTACAGCATTTGTATGGTTCACGGGTAGGCCCCGCATCCATAGCAAGCAGTCACACGAAAAAAGTGTCAAACATGCAAACATGTGTGGATGTGCAACCTTGTGCAAATAGTTTCAAACATCAAACATGTATGCATGTGCAACCTTGTTATGTGTAAATCTCCCGGTCATGGAACACGTAATGTATTGGCATTTTGGAACACACGTCTGGCTCATCGGAAAGGACGGAACTGTCAGAATACGCAGCGGAGATGATGACCAAATCTGGGAACACAAGAGCGAGTGCAGAAAAAACAGCAATGGAGAGAGGCGTGTAACTCTACTATATATACACAAGATCCCGAATATGATACAAGATTGGCAACCACCCATGCAATGCTATCATTGTGCAGGACCTCATTGAGTAACTGAGTGTCCGGTCAAAAAAGGGATGGCAAGTACTCCTGTGAGTTCTTCCACCTGAACCCCTTTATGCACAAGGTGCGAAATTGACCATATGTACAAGGATTGTCCACATTGAGGGAAGGCATAGTGGAAAAAGCCCATGAAGCTAATCCTAGCACCAGCATTAATTTGGTAAGTGTAAGAGATGGCTTCGTCCACACGGTCCCTCTTAATGATGCAATGACCAGAACGCAAAGTAGAAGAAGGCCCGCAGCTCACGTTGCTACAGTTGAGGCATCAACCTCGCAAAATTAGGGACACCCGGAACACACAAAAGTTCTATCCCTACAGATGTCCAAGAACAAGCACGTTCGACAAGGCACTTGTGAAAGAAGAAGGCCAAAAAGATAGGCAATCTGAAGAGGAGGAACTGCTACCTTCAGCCCCCTAGCTAGAGAACCGATTGATCCTAACCAGCTGCCCACCAAGAAGTTAGCCAAATATCCTAACCTCATTGAAGAAAAGGAAATGCTATAATCGGCTCAAGAGTTGGTTAGGGACTGTCAAACCCGACTGGAGGATGAGCCTCCGTCTTGGGGCTGAATTTGTAGTCAAGACAGATCACCAAAGCTTGAGATATTTTCTATCTCAAACAAAGCTTTTAGAGAAGCAAATGAGAATGGCAAACTTTCTTTCCATGTTTCATTTTCAGATTGTATTCAGATCTTACCCCCCCCCCCCCCCCCCCCCCCCCCCCCCCCGAAAAGAAGAATGTAGTGGCAGATGCATTATCACAAAAGCCATATATAGTAGCAATTTCGGTTGTCTCTCATGGAGACTTGTCTGCCATGCGTGATTTGTATCATCTGGATGGGTAAGAAGAATTTGGTGGCAGATGCTTTGTCCAGGAAGCCTTATATAGCTACCCCTCTCATGGGGACTTATTTACCTGCGTGATTTGTATCATTTGGATGTTGATTTTTTTCCTTATATGGACTGATTTGATGGTTGGTCACTCGCATGCCTCTTATGTGATTAAAGAGCGTTACCTTATGAAGGATAATTGCTTATGTGTGGTGAAGGTTATGCGTCCAAAGGTCACTCGCATGCCTCTTATGTGATTAAAGAGCGTTACCTTATGAAGGATAATTGCTTATGTGTGGTGAAGGTTATGCGTCCAAAGGTTATGGAGGAATGTCACGCTCCACCTTATGTTGGTCATAGAGGTATTTTACCTTCTATGACACGAAAGATATTTCTTTTGGCCAAGCATGCGTAAAGACATTGAGGCATATGTACGCGCATGTATTACTTGCCAAAAAGTGAAATTTGATAGTAAAAAGCCTCCCGGTTTGCCTATTCCCTCGCAGCCATGGGAAAGCATTACTATGGACTTCAGTATGGATTTGCCTAGATCCCAGTATGGGAATGATGCTATTTGGACCATAGTTAACAGGTTTAGCAAGCAAGCTCACTTCTTGCCCGTCAAGAAAACCATTAAAGTTGATCATATGGTGAGGCTTTTCCTTGCTCACATATTCAAGCATCATGATATGCCTAAGTCCATTGTTGGGGATAGAGATCCCAGGACTACGAGCCTCTTTTGGAGGGCTTTATTTGATAACATGGATACTAAGCTTGAGTTCTCATCTGCTTATCACCCCCAAATAGATGGTCAAAGTGAGGTTGCAAATTCTGCTGTATTGGATTTGTTGAAGTGTTATGTGGCAGATCAAAAAGGTGTCTGGGAGAAGTATCTTCCACTTGTAGAGTTTGCCTACAATAACATAGTACATGCCTCCATGGGAAGGCCCCGTCTGAGATTATTTATGGCAGAGTGGTCTTGCCACCCATCCTTCGTACAAAGGATGAGATTTTTGCAGCCAATGAGTATGTACGTGACTTGGATGTAGCCTTTGCTCAAGTGCAGACAGCCAGTGTGCACGACTCGTATTAGGGGAAGCTTCACACATTTGTTGGCTATGCCGCTCTTACTTTCGACGATATGGCACGGGCTTAATGAAACAAATTGTGGGAATTACACCCCAACGCCATAACCTTCTTGATGTGAGAGTAGGAGACCGAGAATCAAATCAACGTAGATTACCTGAGGAGGTTCAAGCACAACAATGGAGGGATACATGCATAAATGACTTGCAACCACCTATCTTGCAAGCCCTTCTTTTCCCAACCTCAACATGTCAATTTTGGATCACTATGAGCACCTATATTGAGCAATTCCATAATCGGAATTGTCTGCTTAACCTTCCCATAGAACCAATGCCATATTTTAGCGAGGAAACACTCCTTCCTCTACCACCTTCCCCAGAGGCCGGCTTTTGTACTGGGCCGGCTATCTCAAAGAAGTCTCTAGTAACTTTGTCACCAGCCTGAGTCCAAAATGAAGCCCTGGCATGGTATCTATACTCCACCCTCCTCTCCTCAATGGACCAAATCTCCGTGCGGGCGGCAGCGATTTGACTCTCAATCCACGAGCTGCTTCGGGAACTCTCTTGAAGACGCTGTAGAGAGGCTAGGCCCCTCCTTAGACTCCTCTCCTGCTCCTAAAATCCCTCCAATCTACTCTGGGCTGGCTCCTGTAAGAAAATACTGACCTCCCCAAGGCCATCATCCAAAGTGCACGTTGCAGGTCCTGAGGAAAAGTCTAGTCCCACCCATATCTGCTCAATCTGGCTACAAATCTTGGGGTCCTGAATGAGGTTGTCTGCAATCTTGGAGCTCGCAAGTCTATCATGCCTCCATGGGTCCTCTAGGGACATAATATTCGGGGAATGATCTAAAAATGTAGTGCCTGCCAGAATACCAACCATGCCTCCACGGCTACAAGCCCACTCGTCAACATAAACCCCTTCCAGCCGAGAGAGGTTGGGGCCAGTGCTCCGCCTATCCGATCGAGAGAAGCTAAGATTCCCAGGGCTACGTCCAAACTTTGGGAGATGCCAAGGGTCCTGTCCCCTAAGAATCAGAATCATCTCCTCCCATGCAGAGTACTCCGCTCCTGAGACTATGGCTATGCCACCTCCAAGTCTATCCACCGTTGCCTCTATCATGTTGAAGTCACCGCCCATGCACCAGAAATTAGCCTGGGGTAGGGTGTTTCGAACGGTGCTCCAAAAGATAGCTCTACTTGCAGCCGCATTCGGGGCATAAATATTGAGGAAGCCAACGCTATCCTCTCCAATTAGAATGGTAACCCACTGAGCACGTCCTCCAACTATGACTCTAGATCCTGTCACAGACGGCAGAAGATGCGACAGAGAGAGACACTCCTCCCTACGTCCCTGAAGGGACAAAGGATGGAGACCAAAAAGTATGACTCCTGCCTGGTAGAATCTTCTCGCAGTAGGTGCAGGTACACCCCTCAGTAAGATGGTGCTCCTGGAGGAAAAGAATGTCAATAGGTCCCCCCACCATAGCTCGATGTAGCTCTCCTCTAAGGATGCCTCATCCTTGAAAGCATTGAGGCTCCCCTAAGCCCTGAATGTTCCATGAGACAATCCTCATATCAATCTCTGTGCGAGGCAGAACTACCGGAACTGCCCTCCACTCAAAGAGTCTTGGGTGCGGGCTTAGACGGGGAATAGTCACAATCTGTCTTGGTGCGGAGTCGCACCAAGTGGGCGTGGATCCTGGCCTCCATGTAATGCCACTCTGCCCGAGCGCGAGAGTATGCATACTCCGTGCTCCATCGTTCACAATGGAGATATATGTAAGAAGGGGGGAGAGGTATGCATGAACAGAAAAAGTAGCACCTCTAGGCTGGAGGTCACCATCTCCCCTCCCTGGTCTCTATGGGCTGATCCACCAAGCTCCATCTTGGCCAAGGGCCATAGATGAGTAAGAACGTCGGTGATGCGGAGATCCTGATCTTGAATGGTAGCGGCCACTGACTTTGGATCCCACTCTGTCTCGAGGGCTGCGCTCAAGGGGAAAGAGAAGATCATCGTGCCATTCTCTGGCGTAGAGGGTCTGGAGTGGTGGAAGACCACACATACTCGAATAGGGGCTATGGTCTCCTTGAACCTGTCCGTCCCTTCTGTAGGATGACACCAGAAGAAACTGTAATCCACAGGCTGTCCCGAGATCTTGGGGGGGCCCACCTGGAGACTCAGGTGGGAGAGTCCTCTCACTGGTGAGGCCACAATGGTCATCTCCACCGGCTCTGAGAAACGATGAATCAGGGGACGAATGGTACTCTCCGGCTGTCTCCTCTCTGGATCAAGGGCTGCAGGGGGTCGACTGGAATGCTCTAGAGAGGTAGAGGGGGGGGGTAGGCACGGAGGAAGAGGAAGGGGCAAATGGAGCGACAACGGGTAGAATCGGAGGCGAGGGTGGGGGAGGAAGCGTGGCGGGGATGGGGCGAGGGGGAGCGGGAAGGCGGAGAGGCTGGAGAGGGATGCTGCGGAGAGGTATCCATATGCGAGGAAGGCTGCTGGGGAAGGCTTGACAAAGAGAGGGTGGGGTCAACCTGCCCCATTGGGCACTCAGGGCTAGAGAAGAAGTCACGACGATGAGGAATCGACTGCCACATTGGGGGGGGGGGGGGACCTCTCCATGACTGGAGGGGGCTTGCCGTCTATAGGTGGGTGCTGTGATAAGTGCTCGAAACGGTTCTCTGATAGAACCGAATCCTCCTGTAGGCTGCGAGCCTGGCATGCATTGTGGCAACGCTCAGCTTTGGTGCTCAACTGGCGACCAGGGCGGGGGATAACCGTCTGCCACTCTCCGGTTGATGGGTCATCCATGGTCGGAACCTGGTGCTCCGCGGCTTGAGGACCTGCTCCTCCCTCAGCCCCTTGGTGAGGATCTGAGCGGGAAGTAGGAGGGGGAACCACCGGGGGCGGTCGTCTAGTCTAATGCCGAGGGCAAGCTCTGGCCAAATGACCCATATGCCTGCACATAAAGCATTGGTCTGGAAGGTCGGAATACTCCATTCGCTGCACAATGGGGTCGCCCCGAAGACTGGGAATAGATATCATGTGAGGCACATAATCTAGTGAGGCAACATAGATGCGGAGAGATGAAATCCCGAATACTCATGCGAGGGCCGAGGCAGCGGTTGGGGGGGATTCCATCACTCTCCCGAGATGACACTACCAATCACCGGGAGAAGAGGAAGGTATTCCTTCCTGAGGCTTGGAAAGAAGATAGTCATGGGAAAGCCTGAAACTCCAGCTAATGGGTCGGATGTTGGGTTGAAGCCGTGCTGCCACCGTGCAAAGAAGGCCTGGGCCGTACGCAGTGCAACGGGGCTCAACTGCATGACAAGATCATACGCCGCTGGTGAGTTGAACTCAACCTGGTAGTAGTCACGCCCCAAAGGATGAATATTTGGATCTTTGCTGGCGCACCTAGGAGGCTAGCCTGAAGAAGATCTCTGAGTTGGCCACGCGTGGGGCGGCTACTGACAATCTTGCATACAAGAGTGGAGGCCTCTAGGGATGCGACAGTCGTAGCGAAGGGAAGGGGGCAGGCGCAGAAAAAAGGCAAAAGGGGGGGGAGGCTACAGTTGGCGAAGGTAGGGGGGGCAGCGCAGAAGGAAGAGGGGGCGGGGGTCACGGACGGCGAAAGGAGTTTTTTTTTCTTTTTTTTTTGGGGGGGGGGTGTGGAGTGTGGGGGGGGCTGCTGCAGTCGGTCAGGACTGGGGGGCGGGCACAGGTGCAAAACGGGTGTGAGGGGGGCGCCAGCAGCGACGCAGTACAGGAGGGCGGGAAGTGCAGCTCGCTAGCTCAGCGCCTTGCTTTTTCTCCATCCACTATTATTCACTTCTACAGGCTGACTATGAATATACACATACTCATGTGAGTCATTTAGGTTTGTTTGAAAATAAAAGTATGCTATTTGGGACAAAATTACCAAGCAAGTGTAGATATGGGTAGTATGTAAAGTTAAATTTTGGACAGATAGAAGTGATCGGCTTTCTAATAGATCAAGCTGATTATGGACTATAGTTGATTTTGGAATGAAAAGTGAGACGATAATGACATCCTTTTCCTAGTTATTCTATGAAGAAAATTGTTAGGAGGTGCAACTTGGGAATTCGTGAGTTGGCAACTTTGTGCAGAGTTTGTCATCGATGACAATGATTCTTGTTAAAGAGATGAGAATGCCACGACCTTAATGAGATGGTAGGGATGAGAGATTTATGGAACGTGCTTGAGGATTAGAGGCCCAAAAGATAGCAAATAGAAACAAGGGAGCATGAGATTGCACACCATTTCTTGCGAGTGCTAAGTGAATGCTGGGCTGGAAAGATGGGGTTCTTGGGAGATGGTGAGAAGGCTAGGGACTTAGTAATGCATAGCATGGGGGACCAAAGGGAGATATGGGCGTGTGAGTATGGTTTGTCTTGGTGGGTTCAAAGTCCATCGGTTTAAGTTGGAGGGGTGGATCATTAAACTTATGCCATGCTAGTGTATCTTTTCTATTTCAAGTCTCCTCCACAGAAGCTTGCATGTTGAAAGAGCTCACGCTTGGTGATGATCATCTCTTTATAATCAATAAATTAGTTACAAAGCCATTTGACTGAAACCATTTATTATCACCCCTTAAAAACCTACAGAAACTGTCATCTTGTGTGTGCACAGGCTGAGCAAATGTCACAAAGGGTGCCTAGGCTATTTGTGTGTGCCTACCCTCTTAAATCTCGAGCCCTCAAGATGATCTGATTTCTAATGCCAATTCAGACATTTAAGTGGCATGTCTTAAAAGAATAATTGTTTCCATCGCTAAGTTTGGTAAATTTTTCTGGCACAAATGCTTTCTGAGCTTTGTTTACCAGGTATTTTCTGCTAATTGCCAAATTGGAAGTAAGTTATGTCCCTTTCACTTTTTGCCAGACCAATTTACCATGATGCATGTTTGGCATTGTAGGCGAGATGTGGCAGCTGTACTGGATGAACAAGGGTGGGAGAGAATCAAAGACACAGAGGGGCTTACTCGGGAGGGTCCAGTAGGCAAAAACATGCATCGAAAGAATAAGAAGATGGACTTGAAGGAAGAGCTAATGGTATGTGCTCAGATTCATTACTATGCTTGAAAAGTGGTACTGCCATGGTGGTAGGGTCTATCGCTTTTTCTAAAATTGGAGCGCTATGCAATGCTTTGGTTAACACCTAGTTGAGTACTTTTCTCTTATGCTTTACAAGACTGTAAATCTGCCCTCCTAGTAAAGGTGAAACCTGCATGAAACGGAACCAGGGAAGGGACGTTTTAAGTGACACAATCATCTTCTGTGGATGAGCTCTATAGAAATGTTAAAACTCCTGCAAAAGTTCACCTTAAACCAAATGTACAAGAAACTGCAAAAAAAAAAACTTGAGAAGTAGTGAAAAAATCAGTGGGAAAGTTTGGTAATGCCACACTGTATGGCCTGCTCCTCTGTCTCTTGTCACATACTTTGAATAACATAGCTCTTGATGTTCTTGTGTCAGTTCTATCTTCTGCCTGTGTCTTGATGTGGAGCATGTCTGATAAAACTGAGTTATCCCATAGATACCTTGAGTTCTCATGATGAAGTTGCGAATCACGCATGGATGTCTTGACTCTTGACTTCGTGTGACATGCATCCCTAAGCAGAATGGCATCCCATGCCTTTAAGAGGAGCCATAAACACCTTCCCTTATTGGGGACATTTTCTTGTGATGTTATTATGTTTATCATTGTATTAGGACTCAGCAGTCCTCACCAGCCATGTGGTAGGGTCGTGGGCAGGTCAGGCAGTGGAAATGCATGTTGGGCAGCAGCAGTTGCAGCAACTGGGTAGCAGGTCAAGCAGGCAGATCCCTGACAAGGACCCTAAATGGCCCTATAAATAGTGGGTGACCACTTGGGCTTATTTTCCATATATCCTAGGCAGAATTGTACATGTTTTCATCACCCATGGCCATCAAAGAGCAGATAGCGGCTTTGATCTATGTGCTATTTGTGCAGTTGAAGGCTCTCTGGCTTGAGTTCACTACTCAAGTCGGTAGAAGTTTCAGGCCCATGGGGTTCTAGATTTCAATTCCACAGCTGGTGGCCAACACTCCTGGAACACGGAGGATGATCACAAGCAGGAGGTGGACTAGCCTGAGCACTCCGAGTATCATGGCTAGGGGCATTTTGACCATCAATCCTAGTCTCAGGAACATTTAGCTTGGCATGAAAGCAGTAAAGGATTCGCCATTCGCACGGTGGTGTGCATTTGGAGGCGGGCTCCAAACGTTGAAGATGCTGAAGTCTCTCAAGTTCAAGTGCACATAAGTCCCATAGCCTTTTGGACGCAGTTCGTATTGCTATGATCCTCGAGCATCAGGATGGCCCAAATTGTCAGTGATACGACTGCTGTGGACAAGAGCTCACTTTCCCCATGTCCTTATTGGACTGCTTCTTCGGGTTTTCCTTCCCAATTTGATCAATGGAATCACAAAAGTAACATTGGCCAACTGCACGCCTAGCTTGGCACTCTTCAAGGGTGAGGTAAGGAACCAAGATTCCCATTGGGTTTGTCCTTACCATCCTTGGCCTTGAACTGCATGCCCTTCTTCTTATTGTCTTTTCTCCAGCTGCCATGGAAGATGTTATGTACCTGATGCTAACCTTGGGTTAGTTGACCTAATCTAGGGTTTAGGGGACCCAGGCATTAGGAATGCAGGTTGATTAGAGGTTAAGCCTCATATATTGATAACCCCACAAGGTATGGCTATTTATAGTTACAGGATCCACTTATATAAGTGGGCGGTTGGTTGTGAAGTGGCTATTGTGTATTGTGGTCAGTACCTAGGCCATGAGTGAGAGCTATTCCTGCTTGTCCATAGCATAATGTAGATAGCTTACAAAATGTTGGGTTTTATGCTGTGTATGCACCCAGAGGAGTGCTAGTGATCATCAGTAGATTACTGGGGCACTTTTTACTTCAGTTAGTGGAGGTTTTTTCCCCCCAGTTTAGTTCAGTTTCACTTATATGCAGTTTATAAGTGTTTTGGTCCACCCGGCACATTTTATGGCCGGACATGTGAACACTTATCTTTAGGGTCACTATTATGTGGCTATTGTACTTCACTTTTGATCATCAAGCAATAGACTGAAGTCGTGTTCTCTCTTTCTTGGTTTCCACGCCTGCTTGAAGCTCCTGTAAACCCTAACCCTAACACCCATTGCCTTCAATTGGTATTAGAGCCCTGCCCGTACACCACCTACACCTTTTGCTGCTGCTGCCCGTACACTTGTGCGCCGTACATCTGTGCGCTGTACACTACTGTTGTAGCGCCGCATTCAGTACCCCGTACTGTACCTGCTCGCCCAGCACCGTACTGTACCTTCAGCAGCTGACGTGTACCTGCTCGCCCAACACTGGTACAGCATTGTCTGCTCCGTACACAGACAACGCTTCTGTTCACACTTGCGTAGCAAGCCGTACAGCTGTCAGTACAGGCGACCTGCAGTACTCAGTCATTCTGTACCTGTTCAGTACCCGCCTTCAAGTACTGTACCTGCCCGTACATTAAGCGCCGCCTTCAAACTTCCGTACCTTCAAGCGTCGATCACAGTACCTGCACAGTACTTCCACATCATCAGTCCTGTGAAGTACAGTCAACTGTACTTGCACTTTGGTGGACTGTACTTGCAGAAATACCACAAGCTACTCAGTCATTCAGTGGTAAGCATTAAAATTCAGTTTTTGGGCATTTTTATTTTCTCTGTGAAAATATACAGGCACAACAGGCAGATTTTCTAGCAAAGAACTATACAGGTTTTTTGCACAGTTTGGGTGCAGCAAATTTGGGCATTTTTGGGGCATTTTGGCATTGTGTACGCCATTTGTTGCTCTACTCAGTCATTGGTGCATTGAGCTGCACATTCAGAGGATTGAGAGTGCAGGCATATTTGGGTGAACTGTATTCAGTGGAGTACAGTTATTTTCAGGGTTTCTGCTATTGGGTTTTTTGATAAACAGGTACAACATTGTGCATAAGCATAATGGCAAATCAACAGCAAAGTGATGTATTCACATATTTGTCTAAGGAAGACAAATTGGATGGCACGAACTACTCCTTGTGGAGTTTTATGCTGAAAAATGTGCTTGTGGCAAAAGGTCTTTGGGATTTTGTTAGTGGTGATGAACCACGTCCAGGACCATTGGCTCCAGAGACTCCTCCCCAAGGGGGTGCTCGTGGACGAGGACAACAGGTACAGGCTCCAGGACAGCCATTGCCTGTTCAAAGAACAAATGCTCAAAAGACATGGGATGCCAGGGATGCACAAGCTTTGTCACTCATTGCATTGTCAGTACAGAGGTCCATTATACCTCATATTCGTTCAGCTGGCTCTTCACAGAATGCATGGGTGACTTTGGAGCAGATGTATGCTGCTCGTAATGAGGCTAGAATCTCATTTTTGAAAAGAGAGCTGGAAAATCAGAAAATGAATGAAGGAGATGATATGTCTAGCCACTTAAACAAGCTGCAGGATTTGAGAGAACAACTCATCAATGTGGATGAGATTATTCCTGAGACATAGCTTGTGTCCACCATCTTGCACTCTTTGCCAAGATCTTACTTGGCTTTTCATACCTCTTTGAACCTCAGCATGAGGAATGCTGTTGACCCCCTCAAGTATCAGGAACTTGTTGCTCTCTTACTACAAGAGGAGCAAACGAGGAAGAATATGAATATGAACACAAATGCTGAACAAGCATTTACTACAGGTCAAAAGGGGAAAGGAAAAACTCAGCCAAAGAGTGCAAATCAAAATTCAGGTGATGGTGGTTCTTCACAGGATACCAAGAAAAGTGATGGACAGCCCAAGAAGAAGGGCAAATGTCATTACTGTAAGAAGCCAGGTCACTACATCACGGAATGTAGGAAGAGGATTGCCAAAGAGAAGGCAAAGGAAGCTGGGATGTCTGTTAATGATGCTTCTAAAGCTCCTCCAGAGACTGCTTCTTTTGTTGAGGACAGGGATTACTGTTTTTATACATGCAGCTATGATGTCTCTTGGTCTTGCATGTACTTGGTATTTTGATAGTGGTGCCTCAAAGCATATCACATCTCGCAGGGATTTGTTTAGTCATGTTGGCCCTGCCCCTGTTGGCAAAACTGTTCAGTGTGCCAACAATGCTTCATATCCAGTTCGTGGCATTGGGGAGATTCAGCTCACAGCCATTGATGGCTCCATTCTCCGCCTTACAGATGCCTTATATGTACCAGGGATAAAGAAGAATTTGTTGTCCATTTCTTCTTTAGCACATTGTGGAATGCAAGTCCACTTTGATGATGATAAATGCATGGTCAGAGACAAAGCTAATGCCTTGACCTTGATGCTTACTGGTACATTATGTCATGGACTTTATCAGTTGGATGCATTTCAGCCAGTGGATCAGTCTGCTTATCATGCATTCACTCTTACTCCAGCTATGGTTGATGCGGAGTTATGGCATGCTCGCATGGGGCATGTAAATTTTGGTAGTCTTATGCTTATGCAACGACATAACATGTTTACAGATCTACCTCTCATGGAGAAGCCTCCAGATCACATTTGTGAAGGGTGTATTTTGGGAAAAATGCACAGGTTTTCCTTCCCACGTGATCAGGCTCTAAGAGCAACTGCGAAGTTGCAACTTATACACAGTGATCTTTGTGGTCCCATGCAGACGAAGTCATTAGGTGGTTGCGTTTATTTTGCAACATTTATTGATGACTTCTCTCGTATATGCTGGGTCTATCCTTTGACACAGAAATCACAGGTATATGATGCATTTTTGGCCTTTGTAGCACTTGCTGAGACAGAGTCAGGATGCAAGGTGAAGACTCTCCGTTCTGACCGAGGGGGGGAATATATGTCACATATGTTGAATTCCTTTCTTGGGAGTAGAGGTATAAAACATCAGTATACTACTCCTGACACTCCACAGCAGAATGGGGTTGCAGAAAGGAAGAATCGGTCACTCATGGAGATGGCCAGATGTATGTTAAAGGCAAAAAGGCTACCACATATCTTTTGGGTGGAAGCAGTCATGTGTGCTTGTCATATTTTGAATCGATGTCCCACAAAGGCATTGGTTTCTATTACTCCTTTTGAGGCTTGGCATGGCCGCAAGCCGTCTGTATCGCATTTTCGTATCTTTGGGTGTCTTGCATATGCACACATACCCAAAGAGTTGAGGAGGAAGCTGGATGATAAAGCCACAAAATGCATTTTTGTTGGGTATAGCCGTGAGAGCAAGGGCTACAGGTTATATGACCCACTATCCAGGAAGATATTCACTAATCGGGATGTGATTTTTGATGAAAAATCAGAAATATCCATGGCTGGTTATGAGGCAAATCAGGCTGAAAATGATGTGTTTGAAGGTCTACTACCCATGGAGTTTCATTCCACAGTTGGTGATCCAACTCATGAGGGTACAGGACAGCCAGCAAATGATGTAGGTGGTGCAGAAATTCAGCAGCCAAATGAGCCAGAAGCTGAACCAAATATGGGGCAGCAGGCACCACAGGTCAGACATATACCTAGATGGTATTTGAGGACATTACAGGACAGCCATTTAGAGGGTCCTCTTGCTGGTCGTACTCGTAGGGAGACAAGGACCAATGAGCATGCACACATCATGGATTTGAATCTGGTTATGGCAGCCAGTTTACAGGATGATGATGAGCCTGATTCATTTGTGGATGCACGAGATAATGTGCATTGGAACAAAGCCATGCAGGATGAGCTTGATTCTATTAAAAGGAATCAAACATGGGATTTGGTTGATCTGCCCAAAGGCAAGAAAGCAATTGGTACTAAATGGGTCTATAAGTTGAAAAGACATGCAGATGGATCCATTGACAGGTACAAAGCCCGTCTAGTTGCAAAGGGCTATGCACAGAAGAAGGGCATTGATTATGAGGAGACATTTGCTCCTACATCCCGTATGTCGACACTTAGGTGTGTCATTGCATTGGCTGCACATCGTGGTTGGGTTGTTCACCAGTTGGACATAAAGACTGCATTCCTACATGGGGACCTCGAGGAGGAAGTTTATGTATTTCAGCCCATGGGATTTGCAGAACATGGTCATGAGGGGAAAGTTTGCAGGCTGAAAAAGGCCTTGTATGGTTTGAAACAAGCTCCACGAGCTTGGTATGCAAAAATAGATGCTTTTCTACTCACTCAGGGATTTGTGAACAGTCCATCAGAGGCCACTCTGTATATAAAGAAAGAAGAGACAGATCTGCTGGTCATCAGTCTTTATGTGGATGATCTCTTGCTCATGGGATCAAATGATGACAAAATTGCAGCTTTTTAGGAGATACTGCAACAGACATTTGACATGTCTGACTTGGGCCTTGTACATTACTATTTAGACATACAGTTTGTGCAGGATAACAGAGGCATTGGGTTGTTGCAATCACGCTATGTTGCTAAACTTCTGGAGAAGTTTAAATTTCAGGATTGCAAGCCTATTAGTACTCCTATGGAGCCTGGGATGAAACTGTCACTACAAGATGACAGTGTTTCCTTTGATGCCACTACATATGCTCAGGCTGTTGGGTGCCTTATTTACTTGTGTAATACAAGGCCAGATATTCAGTATGCAGTCTCTCAGTTGAGCAGATTCATGCACAGCCCGCGGTTGTCACATTGGCAAGCTGTGAAGCGTGTATTCCGTTATTTGCAGGGTACCTTGTCTCTTGGATTGCTTTATCCTGAGGGAGGTGACATGCAGTTATACGCTTACAGTGATTCAGATTGGGCTGGTGATTTTGATACCAGACATTCCACTAGTGGAAATTGTTTCTTTCTTGGCTCTTCATGCATTTCTTGGCTAAGCAAGAAACAGACCACAGTGGCCACTTCGTCTTGTGAGGCAGAGTACAGAGCAGCCTACACTACTACTGTTGAGTGTGTTTGGCTGCGTCGTCTTATGACTGATATGGATATTTCAGTGGAGGAGCCTACACCTATCTATACTGATAGTCAGAGTGCCATTGCTGTGGCCAGGAATCCTGTGTTTCATGCTCGCACGAAACACATTGAGATTCACTATCATTTTGTTCGGGAGAGACTCCAAGCAGGAGATATCAGTCTGATCTGCTGTCCTACAGATTAGAATGTGGCAGACATCTTCACCAAGGCATTACCACGTCCGAAATTTGAAGCATTCTGCAATGCTTTGAATTTGTTTCCTTTTGGTGGATGATATACAGTGATCACATATCACTCCAGGGGGGTTTGTTGGGTTTTATGCTGTGTATGCACCCAGAGGAGTGCTAGTGATCATCAGTAGATTACTGGGGCACTTTTTACTTCAGTTAGTGGAGGTTTTTTCCCCCAGCTTAGTTCAGTTTCACTTATATGCAGTTTATAAGTGTTTTGGTCCACCCGGCACATTTTATGGCCGGACATGTGAACACTTATCTTTAGGGTCACTATTATGTGGCTATTGTACTTCACTTTTGATCATCAAGCAATAGACTGAAGTCGTGTTCTCTCTTTCTTGGTTTCCACGCCTGCTTGAAGCTCCTGTAAACCCTAACCCTAACACCCATTGCCTTCACAAAAGGCCTTAGTAGCAGGCCCTGGTGGTATGGGATGCCAGGGTTGATTGGCATGGATCTGTGAGGAACGAAGTCTTAGCCCCTAGGCTTGAGGGTGGCCTACTGATGTAGGCATACGGTTGGGTGGTGAGCTTTTGCCCACTACACTTGGATTTAGCGTGTGTTTAGGAGATTTTGGGTGGGGTTGGACTAGGCAGACCTGTGACATTTGGTATCATAGTGCCGTAAACCAAGAGGCACGCTAGCAGAAGACAAGGTTTGCGTTATGTTCTTGATCGTTTTGGATTTTGTTGTGAAACAGATTTATGTGTCGGTGCACGAATTGAAGGCCGCATACTGCTCATACAGGGCTGACGTGTTTGGTCGTACAGTTTTGGCATGCATAGAAGTCTGTCCAGTGCATGGCAGGGTGTATAGGCTGGGCTGGAGGTCGTACATGCTGTGTAGAGGGTGCACAGCGGCATGGCGTAGCTGTACACAGGGAGGGAAAGCGGTGCTGATGGCCATACAACTGCGCAGGAGGTGCAGAGGGAGTGTATGGTGGAGGGGGCTGTGGATGGCAGCGGGCACCCTTACATGGTGTGGAAAAGAAGCACGATATAATTAGCGAAAAGGAGAAAATAAAAGAACATGCATGGCAGTTTTTAGTGGGAAAAAATGTGCACGTCTTTTTAAAAAAAGAGCACACACTTTACAGCCTCTTTGAAAAAAAGAACCTTTTTTAAAAGCTCTCTATTCCTTGCACAAGTGGGAAAAGCACAGGAAATATGCTGTTATGTTTTTTCGCCCACCCTTATAAATTGTAGCCCTCTCCCTGGCTGAATCTTGACGATTTGCAGCTTTGAAGGCTTGAAGAGCAGGCATTTGGGATCACAAACCAGTCCACTCTTTCTTGGACTTGCGATACAGGAGTTTCCACTTTCTGACGCTGGAATACCACCTTTCTATTCCTCTTCTTCTATGCCATGGCGACACCGGCGGCCGTGACTTCCAATAAAGAGGTGGTTGATCATGGTAAGGATTGTTGATAGGAGGATATGCCAACACTTATGCCAGAATTTGAAGAAAGCTTTGAAGAAGTGGAAGTTGTGGAAAAAGCTTATGTTGATGTGGAGATGGTGAAGCCTCGGGAGGAGATTCGACTTATGAGGTATCAGCTCACGCTCTTGAAATGGGCTGTGGTGAACCCCCTCCCTTCCGTGACCCCTAGTTTGATTGCCCCTTCTTTCACTCCCGATATCTTTGCGGGTCCCAACACAAATTTCTCAAAGAATACTCAGACCACGGCTACTGATTTGACACTCAAGCGGGAAAAAAAGTTTAAACTGGGAAGGCCGTCCAGAACCAGAATGAACCTAGTCCTAAGAAGACCGTGACGAAGAAACTTTGGAATCTTCGGGAAGGTCGATGCTTGCGGTCAGAAGGGCGACATGAAGGCTAATTGTCCTCAGGCTCAGAGTGGTACCAAGGTGGCACATGTGACCGAAAGAAAAAGGTAACCCTAAGAGTACTTCCATTGATACATGTGTTTTGAATCATAGTTTCTACATAGATTGTAACTTCAGTGTTTAGCAGTCTCTGGGTCCAATGATTTGATCCGTATTTGTGGGTCGGTCAAGGCTGTGCACATCCTTTTTGACTTGGGGAGTACTCACAATTTCAGTAATGCCAAGCTTGTGTAGGAATTGGGAGTAGCGACTCAACCAAGTGTGAATTTGGCGGCGGGACATGAACAAGTCTAGAATAGACGAGTGTCCCGGTTACCTGTAGCTATTCAAAATTATACTGTGGATTTTCTTCTTATGAATCTATATAGGATAGATTTGATATTAGATAAAGAATGTTTTTTGAAGGGTCAGACCTATTTCCTTTAGTATGGGTGGTGCCCAGTTTTGTCTCAAGGGTGATTTTGTGGTATAATTTAAAATTCTGAGTATGAAGTGTTTTGATGTGTGCTTGATCTCCTTTCATCTGATGTGGATTATATTTTTCATTCAATAGTGTTAGATCCATGGGAGGCAAAGGCTTTAGAAACCATCAAAGATGACTTCTTTGATGTTTTTCATGTTGATTGTCTCATGGTCTTTCTCCCAGTAGGGCTGTTGACCATAAGATTGAACTCATTCCAGGCACAACCTATGATATTTTACCTTACGGGATGAGTCAACTGGAAGAGGATGAGATAGCTCGACAACTGTCAGAGTATATCAGGATGGGTCAGATTCGCACGAGTAAATCTCCTTGGGGGTCACCCGTGCTTTTGAAGCACAAGAATTATAGGAGTTGGTGGATGTGTGTGAATTATAAGAATTTGAACAAGGGTCCTAATAAGAAAGGGTATCCCCTCCCGAGAGCGGATGACTTGATTGATACGGTGGAAGCTCAAGGCTTCTAAGAGGGAAACCCTTCCGTTTGGGTCGCAAAAACCTTTTCGTATGCACTGGAATCGCCCAAGCCAAAGAGACTCAAGCAACGGCTCCAAACCCCCTTTCCATCCACCAACAATCAACACCTTGCTGGATTCCGACAAAGCTGCTAGAAGCTCAAGGCTTCTACGAGGGAAACCCCTCCATTTGGATCTTGAAGTCAAAGAAACCCGCACTACAAGCCTCTGCAACCATGCCATCCAGTGCTAAACTAAAGATGGATTGGAGACCTAAGGCCATGCCTCCGACACCACCCCCAAAGCTTAAGCAGGAATGGAGAGAAGTGGCTACCACCTTGATCCATGAGCTTGCGGCACCACCACCAAGCAACAAGAGCTAACACCACGCCCTGTTTCCATTCCTTTCAAAGAAGAGCCACCCATGGTGCCAAACCCCGAAAAGAGCAGCACACAAACTACTGTGGCACAACCAGGCAGTCCCAATGCTAAACCAATGGAGACCTTAAGCCATGCCTCTGACACCACCCCCATAGCTTAAGCAAGAATGGAGAGAAGTGGCTACCACCTCGATCGATGAGCCAGCAGCACCACCTTTGATGGAGTTCGACAAGTCTGTGGACACCGAGCAGCAAGAGGCAACACCACGAAGAGAGCCGCACACAGATTACTACTAGCACAACTAAGCACCATGGTCCCACAAAACCTCCGTGCACCATGCCGCAACACCAACTCGCGAGCTAGAAGGCCAAAGTTCAAGCAAGAGTACTAGAGCGAAGCTGGCAGTGGTAGCATTAAAACGTTTATCGTGGATGGGCAAGTGGTTTTTTGTCTTTGATCATTGAGCTCCCAAGGTAAACGGAAAGCCTTACGTAGCTCCTACTATCAATTGTACAAACACATACTTGGGAATGATTGAAAAACTTAAATTTAAAAACAAAAACAAAACAAAAAACCCTCCCTCTATCCATAAACACAAATACACTTGTAACAAACACAACCCAACCCCGTCTAAATTTAAAATAATATCCCCCCTCCTCTCCCCTCTCTGCGCGCACCCCCCCCCCCCTCTCTACCTTCAACACAAAACACACTCCCACATGCACACTAACTTTTACACACAAACCCAAACTCACACACACCCAAGTGCATCTGAATTGTGCCTCCGATTCGAAATACAGCCATAGCTTCCCCCCTACGTGATTGAGCCTGCCCGCCTCACCCTCCCTCGCTTGTGCTGCCCCCCCCCCGCCCCCCCCCCCCCCCGGCTTCTGCCTACCACTCCTGTTTTGTAGCCCTCCGTTGCTCCCCCTCGCCTTGCTCCTCCTTCGCTTTCGCCCCTACATAGCCTATGTTGTTGCCTCTTACCTGCCCCCCGTGCCCCCCCCCCCCTTCTTGTAGTACAGTGTGGACTACTCTTTTATCCGGCGGCTGTCTCATGAGGATACCAACCGGGTTATCCGGTTAGATCTTCCCAACCTCTACACCCATTGCACATGGATCACACCTCCGGAGCTCCCCATGAAGATGCACTTCTACAGAGATCACTTCCTCACACTCACTGAGGATGGATTCATCTAGCAGACGGGCTACATGAGTGTTCACATGTCCCATGCCATGCGGATTGTGATTGGCCAGATACGGGTTTCATCCCACTGCCTCAGAGTGGAGACAGGTAGAGCTGAGCACATCTTCAGAGCCAGGAAGATTGTAACTTCAGTGTTTAGCAGTCTCTGGGTCCAATGATTTGATCCGTATTTGTGGGTCGGTCAAGGCTGTGCACATCCTTTTTGACTTGGGGAGTACTCACAATTTCAGTAATGCCAAGCTTGTGTAGGAATTGGGAGTAGCGACTCAACCAAGTGTGAATTTGGCGGCGGGACATGAACAAGTCTAGAATAGACGAGTGTCCCGGTTACCTGTAGCTATTCAAAATTATACTGTGGATTTTCTTCTTATGAATCTATATAGGATAGATTTGATATTAGATAAAGAATGTTTTTTGAAGGGTCAGACCTATTTCCTTTAGTATGGGTGGTGCCCAGTTTTGTCTCAAGGGTGATTTTGTGGTATAATTTAAAATTCTGAGTATGAAGTGTTTTGATGTGTGCTTGATCTCCTTTCATCTGATGTGGATTATATTTTTCATTCAATAGTGTTAGATCCATGGGAGGCAAAGGCTTTAGAAACCATCAAAGATGACTTCTTTGATGTTTTTCATGTTGATTGTCTCATGGTCTTTCTCCCAGTAGGGCTGTTGACCATAAGATTGAACTCATTCCAGGCACAACCTATGATATTTTACCTTACGGGATGAGTCAACTGGAAGAGGATGAGATAGCTCGACAACTGTCAGAGTATATCAGGATGGGTCAGATTCGCACGAGTAAATCTCCTTGGGGGTCACCCGTGCTTTTGAAGCACAAGAATTATAGGAGTTGGTGGATGTGTGTGAATTATAAGAATTTGAACAAGGGTCCTAATAAGAAAGGGTATCCCCTCCCGAGAGCGGATGACTTGATTGATACGGTGGAAGCTCAAGGCTTCTAAGAGGGAAACCCTTCCGTTTGGGTCGCAAAAACCTTTTCGTATGCACTGGAATCGCCCAAGCCAAAGAGACTCAAGCAACGGCTCCAAACCCCCTTTCCATCCACCAACAATCAACACCTTGCTGGATTCCGACAAAGCTGCTAGAAGCTCAAGGCTTCTACGAGGGAAACCCCTCCATTTGGATCTTGAAGTCAAAGAAACCCGCACTACAAGCCTCTGCAACCATGCCATCCAGTGCTAAACTAAAGATGGATTGGAGACCTAAGGCCATGCCTCCGACACCACCCCCAAAGCTTAAGCAGGAATGGAGAGAAGTGGCTACCACCTTGATCCATGAGCTTGCGGCACCACCACCAAGCAACAAGAGCTAACACCACGCCCTGTTTCCATTCCTTTCAAAGAAGAGCCACCCATGGTGCCAAACCCCGAAAAGAGCAGCACACAAACTACTGTGGCACAACCAGGCAGTCCCAATGCTAAACCAATGGAGACCTTAAGCCATGCCTCTGACACCACCCCCATAGCTTAAGCAAGAATGGAGAGAAGTGGCTACCACCTCGATCGATGAGCCAGCAGCACCACCTTTGATGGAGTTCGACAAGTCTGTGGACACCGAGCAGCAAGAGGCAACACCACGAAGAGAGCCGCACACAGATTACTACTAGCACAACTAAGCACCATGGTCCCACAAAACCTCCGTGCACCATGCCGCAACACCAACTCGCGAGCTAGAAGGCCAAAGTTCAAGCAAGAGTACTAGAGCGAAGCTGGCAGTGGTAGCATTAAAACGTTTATCGTGGATGGGCAAGTGGTTTTTTGTCTTTGATCATTGAGCTCCCAAGGTAAACGGAAAGCCTTACGTAGCTCCTACTATCAATTGTACAAACACATACTTGGGAATGATTGAAAAACTTAAATTTAAAAACAAAAACAAAACAAAAAACCCTCCCTCTATCCATAAACACAAATACACTTGTAACAAACACAACCCAACCCCGTCTAAATTTAAAATAATATCCCCCCTCCTCTCCCCTCTCTGCGCGCACCCCCCCCCCCCTCTCTACCTTCAACACAAAACACACTCCCACATGCACACTAACTTTTACACACAAACCCAAACTCACACACACCCAAGTGCATCTGAATTGTGCCTCCGATTCGAAATACAGCCATAGCTTCCCCCCTACGTGATTGAGCCTGCCCGCCTCACCCTCCCTCGCTTGTGCTGCCCCCCCCCCCCGCCCCCCCCCCCCCCCGGCTTCTGCCTACCACTCCTGTTTTGTAGCCCTCCGTTGCTCCCCCTCGCCTTGCTCCTCCTTCGCTTTCGCCCCTCCATAGCCTATGTTGTTGCCTCTTACCTGCCCCCCGTGCCCCCCCCCCCCCCCCCCCCCCCCTTCTTGTAGTACAGTGTGGACTACTCTTTTATCCGGCGGCTGTCTCATGAGGATACCAACCGGGTTATCCGGTTAGATCTTCCCAACCTCTACACCCATTGCACATGGATCACACCTCCGGAGCTCCCCATGAAGATGCACTTCTACAGAGATCACTTCCTCACACTCACTGAGGATGGATTCATCTAGCAGACGGGCTACATGAGTGTTCACATGTCCCATGCCATGCGGATTGTGATTGGCCAGATACGGGTTTCATCCCACTGCCTCAGAGTGGAGACAGGTAGAGCTGAGCACATCTTCAGAGCCAGGAAGATTGTAACTTCAGTGTTTAGCAGTCTCTGGGTCCAATGATTTGATCCGTATTTGTGGGTCGGTCAAGGCTGTGCACATCCTTTTTGACTTGGGGAGTACTCACAATTTCAGTAATGCCAAGCTTGTGTAGGAATTGGGAGTAGCGACTCAACCAAGTGTGAATTTGGCGGCGGGACATGAACAAGTCTAGAATAGACGAGTGTCCCGGTTACCTGTAGCTATTCAAAATTATACTGTGGATTTTCTTCTTATGAATCTATATAGGATAGATTTGATATTAGATAAAGAATGTTTTTTGAAGGGTCAGACCTATTTCCTTTAGTATGGGTGGTGCCCAGTTTTGTCTCAAGGGTGATTTTGTGGTATAATTTAAAATTCTGAGTATGAAGTGTTTTGATGTGTGCTTGATCTCCTTTCATCTGATGTGGATTATATTTTTCATTCAATAGTGTTAGATCCATGGGAGGCAAAGGCTTTAGAAACCATCAAAGATGACTTCTTTGATGTTTTTCATGTTGATTGTCTCATGGTCTTTCTCCCAGTAGGGCTGTTGACCATAAGATTGAACTCATTCCAGGCACAACCTATGATATTTTACCTTACGGGATGAGTCAACTGGAAGAGGATGAGATAGCTCGACAACTGTCAGAGTATATCAGGATGGGTCAGATTCGCACGAGTAAATCTCCTTGGGGGTCACCCGTGCTTTTGAAGCACAAGAATTATAGGAGTTGGTGGATGTGTGTGAATTATAAGAATTTGAACAAGGGTCCTAATAAGAAAGGGTATCCCCTCCCGAGAGCGGATGACTTGATTGATACGGTGGAAGCTCAAGGCTTCTAAGAGGGAAACCCTTCCGTTTGGGTCGCAAAAACCTTTTCGTATGCACTGGAATCGCCCAAGCCAAAGAGACTCAAGCAACGGCTCCAAACCCCCTTTCCATCCACCAACAATCAACACCTTGCTGGATTCCGACAAAGCTGCTAGAAGCTCAAGGCTTCTACGAGGGAAACCCCTCCATTTGGATCTTGAAGTCAAAGAAACCCGCACTACAAGCCTCTGCAACCATGCCATCCAGTGCTAAACTAAAGATGGATTGGAGACCTAAGGCCATGCCTCCGACACCACCCCCAAAGCTTAAGCAGGAATGGAGAGAAGTGGCTACCACCTTGATCCATGAGCTTGCGGCACCACCACCAAGCAACAAGAGCTAACACCACGCCCTGTTTCCATTCCTTTCAAAGAAGAGCCACCCATGGTGCCAAACCCCGAAAAGAGCAGCACACAAACTACTGTGGCACAACCAGGCAGTCCCAATGCTAAACCAATGGAGACCTTAAGCCATGCCTCTGACACCACCCCCATAGCTTAAGCAAGAATGGAGAGAAGTGGCTACCACCTCGATCGATGAGCCAGCAGCACCACCTTTGATGGAGTTCGACAAGTCTGTGGACACCGAGCAGCAAGAGGCAACACCACGAAGAGAGCCGCACACAGATTACTACTAGCACAACTAAGCACCATGGTCCCACAAAACCTCCGTGCACCATGCCGCAACACCAACTCGCGAGCTAGAAGGCCAAAGTTCAAGCAAGAGTACTAGAGCGAAGCTGGCAGTGGTAGCATTAAAACGTTTATCGTGGATGGGCAAGTGGTTTTTTGTCTTTGATCATTGAGCTCCCAAGGTAAACGGAAAGCCTTACGTAGCTCCTACTATCAATTGTACAAACACATACTTGGGAATGATTGAAAAACTTAAATTTAAAAACAAAAACAAAACAAAAAACCCTCCCTCTATCCATAAACACAAATACACTTGTAACAAACACAACCCAACCCCGTCTAAATTTAAAATAATATCCCCCCTCCTCTCCCCTCTCTGCGCGCACCCCCCCCCCCTCTCTACCTTCAACACAAAACACACTCCCACATGCACACTAACTTTTACACACAAACCCAAACTCACACACACCCAAGTGCATCTGAATTGTGCCTCCGATTCGAAATACAGCCATAGCTTCCCCCCTACGTGATTGAGCCTGCCCGCCTCACCCTCCCTCGCTTGTGCTGCCCCCCCCCCCGCCCCCCCCCCGTCTTCTGCCTACCACTCCTGTTTTGTAGCCCTCCCTCGCTCCCCCTCGCCTTGCTCCTCCTTCGCTTTCGCCCCTACATAGCCTATGTTGTTGCCTCTTACCTGCCCCCCGTGCCCCCCCCCCCCCCCCCTTCTTGTAGTACAGTGTGGACTACTCTTTTATCCGGCGGCTGTCTCATGAGGATACCAACCGGGTTATCCGGTTAGATCTTCCCAACCTCTACACCCATTGCACATGGATCACACCTCCGGAGCTCCCCATGAAGATGCACTTCTACAGAGATCACTTCCTCACACTCACTGAGGATGGATTCATCTAGCAGACGGGCTACATGAGTGTTCACATGTCCCATGCCATGCGGATTGTGATTGGCCAGATACGGGTTTCATCCCACTGCCTCAGAGTGGAGACAGGTAGAGCTGAGCACATCTTCAGAGCCAGGAAGCTCAAACGGAGACCCAGAGAGGAGAGGATCTGCCGATTATGCCACACAGAGGTTGAGACGGAGGAGCACTACATATGCCGTTGCCCAGTATACTATGAGATCCGCAGGAGGTTTCACTGTCTATTTCGTGAGGGATTTGGTCCACTCTCCAGGATCATTGACTTCCAGGACCAGCATTGCCTAGGCCTCTTCCTGCTTGAGCTCCGCAGACACAGGGACACCTTCTTGAGAGAGCTTCGGCCCCAGCCACCCCGCCCCCTCCCTCGCCAGCCAACCATCACCAGTTTCTTCCGGACCTAGGAGGTGGAGGACACCGACATAGTGGATCTTGTGGACCCTCCACAAGTTGCTCTGGACCTACCTTGCCCGAGAGGAGTTACCTCAGACCAAGCCTCCTCACTCCAGCGTGCCCGACGCCCTTGGCCCCCTCGTCGGCCACGATCACCTCATCAACTCCAAATCTAGGACATGCTCCACCGCCATCGAGCTAAACTTTCCACGTGACATAGCTGAGGGAGACCTCTCGACCATACTCACTAGCCCCATGCTTGATATTTTGGAGAGTGGTATACCATCTACTTGGAGCTGATGTTGCTTTCATGTTTCTCTGTTCTTAGTATTCCCTTTCCATGGACAGTTTTGTATCACCCAGTGAGATATCTATGTTTATGTTTTCTTTCTGTTTTATTTTCCATTCCATGATGAGATATGCCATGGACATTATTGTATCACTTTGGTCTCATAGGCCCATTGGGTCTTTAGTAGACGCTTAGTGTATCTTTCTTTCTACTGTCTTGTTGGTTAGGTGCTTTTAGCTTTCGGGGTTTTTATCTTTGGCAAGTTTTGGCAACTTCTGTTCTTGAACCCCCAAGAGGACTCCATGTTAGCCGCTCCGTCATCCTCGACCAAGGTGCCGTCCCTTGCCTCTCCTTTGCAGACGAGGATCTCCCGCTTCTCGCTTCTTTAGAGGCCTCCACCTTGGTATGCAAGATTGTGGGTAGCCACCCGACATGTGGACAGTTTAGAGATGTGTTAACAGGCAAGCCTTCTCACAGCGTGCCTGGAAAGTTCACTGACATTCATTCCTTGGAGCGTGGCTACTATTAGGTTGCGTTCGATTCGCCTGTAGCTTCGGATAGTCTTGCAACTGAGCCTTGTCGCAGTGTACGGACCAAGCCTTCTTTGCGAGGTGGTAGCATAGCTTCGACCCGACATCTGACCCTTTGGTTGGCGTCTCAGGCTATCCTGTGAGATAGTCTGCTTTCTAGGTCTTAGGAGAGGAATACCTTCCTCTCTTGTTGGTGATAGGTGGTGCTATTGGGAGAGTGATGGAATCCCCCCCAACCATAGCTTCGGTTCTTGCACGGACGGCTGGGATTCCATCCTTGCGTATTTGCATTGCCTCTTCGGAGTTAGTGCCTCACACCATTTCACTCCCTAGTATGCAGGGGGACCCTATTTTGTAGAGAGTTGAGTACTTTGGGCTCCCAGGGCAATGTTTCATTTATCGACAAGTGGGAGACCTCGCTAGAGCTTGTCCTCGTTGGCAGTCTAGGAGGCCGCCTCTAGTTGCCCCCCCCCCCCCCCCCCCCCCCCCGTACTAGAGCACTGGGATTCAATCTCGGTTGAGACCGGCACAGGAGAGTGGCAGACTACTAGCCCGAGGAGGAAGTGTCGGCACGTGCCAAGCTAGCCAGATCTAGGAGCATACGGTTGGGTCAAAGAACCGTTACGAGCATTTATCTCAGTAGCCCCCCCCGACGGTGATGGGGCCCTCTCGGTACCTTGAAGAACCCCCCCCCCCCCCCCCCCCGTGGCCCGACAACCGCTCCAATTCTTCTGGTTGCAGCTCCCTCTGTTCCGGCTGTACCAAAACCCCCTCCTCCCCCCCTTCCCCCTCTGCAGAGCACTCCCGCCACCCTCAGACCGCGCCAGACCCGGAACCAGTAGAGATGACCATTGTTGCCTCTTCGGTGCAAGCTTTCCCTCTTGAGTTGCCAGGTGGCTCCCTCAGGGTGCCGGGTAGTCAGTTCACTACAGCTTTTTCCGATGTCAGAAGAGTGCACCAACTCCATGGATTGCGTCTTCCCATCCATGTGCAAGAGGAGCTACTTTATTCCGAGTGACACCATACCTGTCGGGGGACGAGGGAAACCATAGCATAATTAGGTTTTGGGAAAAGTTACTTTTGCAATTCCATCTGCTTCATTTACAAGCTTCAGCATTCCTCTAGAGATTCACAAAGGTGATTCAGATCTTTTGTCATGCATCCGGTGTGTAGATCAACTGGCACAAGTGTGGATTTTGGGTTGGCTCATCGCCCGTCCCAACTTGGTGTCGAGTTGAGGCTTTTCAGCTAGTGGGTCGTGAGGGGCACTCAAGTTCTCATAGAGATGCGGGCACGTGGCTTTAGCCCAGCATTTGAGGACAGATTTACAGCTAGTCTCTTGCGTGCTTGGGATCATCTCAGGTTGGCCCTTAGGCAGACAGTTTAAGTAGTCTTCGAGGAGCATCTCCGACAGCCTTTGATCTGGAACCCCATGTTCTGTCTGCCTAGTGATCACATGCTCGGGGCTCGTCTTTGAGTACGGGTCTCGCTAGGTCACTTGGAGATTGGCTCACATTGAAATAATAGCCCTCAGAGGCCTAGGAGAGGGGCCTTACCAGGATCCAAGGCAGAGACACACTTAGCCTCAACATCGACGACTCCATATGGAGTGACTGGCCCTTATACCGGACTCTCCTCCCCCGGAGTGGCTGGGAGTGTTCACCAGGCACGATATACCCCTGGCAGTTCATGGCAAGAATACGAGCTCCGCCTTACTCACCTTCTCTATTGAGCTTCATGGCAAATTGGAGCGAGCGGAGACCCCCTTAGAGGATTTCAGGGGATGCACCTTGCAGAGGGTAAGGGTGATTGTTTTTCATGCACATGAGTGGCACATCGACCCTCCACCGGCCAAGGTGGCTAGAGAGACTCTAGCGGTTATGGATTTGGGAGAGCCAACCTCTCACGAGTCTCTAGTGGGACCCAAGAGAGTGGACACAGCATGATCTAGAGGATAGTGAGGAGATGCCTGGCACCCCCTTTTTTGCTTATACTGCATGGCTAGGCCGTAGGATTCAAATGTTAGAGGTTGAGGGAACTCCAGCAGAAGCAGCAGGACACTGGCAGTCCCATGGCCTCCCGCCACACTTCTCCCAGATTTCTAGAAACTGTTGTGGGATAGTTTTTGGCCACAAAAGATCACTCTCTTCATGTGTCAGCTGGCACATTTGAGCTTTGCAATTGGCACTTGGTCAGCCATTGGGGGTAGACCAACATTATGTTAGAGGTGTGGCCATCCCCCAGGAGTCTCAGTGTCATTGTCTTTGGGATTGCCCGAAGGCTTAGCATGTTTGGCAGAGGATCCTACGCATTTTCACTATGGATCAGGCCCTCGCCCATTGTTACGTGGGGCACATTTGCTTGGACCATTGAAGCTGCGATCGTCATGCCATAAGGTGGGGGACTAGCCCTTCAGGTCTCTCAGCTTCGTATTTCTGCAGTCCCAGTTCTAGCTCCTCCTCCGGGTCGCTGGACTCTAGATTCTAGCCAGAGTATAGTTGCATGGCATATATGGAGAGCTTGATGCAACGAAGCCATTGAAGGCACCCTCACCCAGCCAACGGAGTCTATCCGAAGCATCTGGCTGGATACCGAAGCATCTGGCTGGATATCATTCATACCCTCCATGGTTAGTGGGGGCAGCTTCAGGGTGGCTCCGAGTCCCGACCACATGCAAAAGCATCGGAAGGCCTTCTGAGGATCTAGTGTCACGGTCCCTTTCTTACACACAGTGGTGGTGAGCCCACTTGGCATTATAGACCACCTGTGTGGTTGTTTCCCCCTCCCCCGCCTAAGCGAGGAAAGGGGCACTTCAAAGCAAAGCGTCCCATCGTAGCTACCCGGAATCTGCAAACCATACCGACATTGTATGAGACAGCCTTCTCCTCCTAGAGCGGCCAGCGGAGGAGAAGAGCATCCTTCACTTTTATGCATCTTGACTCTCGATTCCCATTTGGGGATGAGTTTGTAATTAGCCATTCTAGTTGTTTAATCGGTGACTAATAGAAGGATCTTTTTCTCGGGGCAGGGGCGGGGAACTCACACGGCAATGAGGTGATAGCTAAAGTGCTAAAGGTGCTTGCTAGGATCAGGAGGTCTTGAGCTCAAAACCCCTCAAGGTGCTTCCTCGGCGGCATCGCCTATTGGCAGATAAAAAGCGTGCAAAAGACAATAACTACAGGTGGATCTTGGGCCTAAAGCCAGTTGAAAAAAAAAAAAAAAACTCACACACACACTCTTATACACAAAAAAAACACACACAACTCATCCAAACTGTCACCATCTAGTTGTCAAGTGGTTTTCCCCTATTTTGTGCCAAGGTAAGAGAGGCCAGGGAGCTTCGTGTCGCCCAGACTAAGGCCAGGAGTTTGGTCACATACGGGAAGTCAGGCCTCGTGTCGCCCGTAGTGTGGCCAAGATGTGGAACCCACTGTGAGGTTCCCAGTCACACTGAGCTAGTTCCGTTGTCAAGAGGACCTACTATTTATAGGTTCCAGGAACGGAAGATATATCCATTGCATAATGCAAATGCACGCATCTCTGCCTGCTTGAAATTGTGTTCGCGTGACGTGTTTTCGTGTGACTGCCTGCTATGACGTGTCCAGTTCACGGGCAGGGGATGCGCACCCATGAACCATGTCAATGCCTTGTATTCTAGCATGGTTTATTACATGTGAATAAGTGGTAAGTATTAATCTAGACCTTTATTCTTTATTGTAAAGGTTTTATAACCTTTACTGTTCACATTCATTAAATTAGGCACGAGTGCCCGGGGCCCAATAGATCTTTGTGTGGGCTTCCCCAACCTGTTACATACTGAAACCCTACTGTACCTTCCCTCTACATGCTGAAACCCTAACTGTACTTGCGAGTACATGATGAAACCCTATTGTACTTACAAGTACATGTTGAAACCCTAGCTGTACTTGCAAGTACATGAAAAATCCTATTGTACGAGCAAGTACATGCTGAAAACCTACTGTACCGGCAAGTACCTCCTGAATATCATCCTAGATCTAGAGTACTAGATGTACATGCTGTGAACTGGCACCAAGTGTACTTGCTTGAGTACTTGCTATTAACACTGCGTGCCAGTACCTGTTCGTGTACTTGTACGTGTTTGTGTACTCGTGTGGGGAAGGCTTGAGCCACGGTCTCTTAGGGTGTGAGCCAGGAGCGCCTACTTGTGCATGGTCTTGGAACAACAATTTTGTGTTCACCTCCCTCCAGGTGCATGAGATTGGTGGCCATGCTACTTTGACTCATTCGACGAGTCTGGCATTGACGGTCTCCTACACTTTTGTTTGGGTAGCTTGTCTTCATGCTTGCATTGCATTCGATTATCTCGTAGGCATGCGTTTAAATACTCCAATAATATACTTCAGTATGAAGGGGGGGTCGGCCCGTTTGTGGCCCCAGTGGTGGTATACTGTACAGTGCCCGTCTCTTTTGCGGATTATCTTGTGTAGTGATGTATCATTCAATTGTTTTGTGCAATGTGGCTTTTACATTTTAACATATTATTCACGAGACGGTGCTACAAGGACATTCACACCTAGCTCGTGTAGTTACAACCCCCCTTCAGCTGTTAGAAAAGCAACACATACCCAGTGATGAGGATGATGTTCTCATAAGTGAAAGCCCTCAAGTGGCTTTGATACCAATTGAAACTGCCCCATACAAACATGCTAGAACAAACACATAGAAGATGGTGCCTAGCCTCAAAATGCACACCAGACATTACAGCCAATTGGGCCCGTAAGTTGTAACAGAAGCTAAAGGCTGAGGTGGCAGATTAAAGGGCGTGCAAGCTCTAAAACCCTTGAGTGGCATGCCGGGATTTTTATTTTTTTTGGGGTGTAGGGGGGGCTTGAGCTTCCAAGCTGAGCGGCTTGATTCTCACGGAGGCTCATGATCCATGAGGCTAATTTTTCTGTTTGCAAGAAATATATATAACTTAGTTTCAAGGAGAAACCATATGCTAAGTATGGCACCTATGGTATGTGTATGGTATGAGTAAAGTATTGAACTTCGTGGTTTTGCACGTCAGGATGTTAATTTAATTTTGTTTTAAATATTTGAAATAAAAATGAATATCTAAATTCGTAACCTTAAAAAGATCAAGCTTTAGAAATTTGGAATTTGGGGAAATCGGGAAAAATTTGGAGATTAGAATCAGGGGGAAATAGAGAAAGTTGAGCCAATTTGGGGTAAATAGAGGAAATTAAAGAATCTATGGGAAATTTGGAAAATTGGGGGAACTGGTGAAGTGAGATCGGGTAATGGAAATTTAAAGGAAAAAAAGTGTAATGGGATTATAAAAAAAAAGGTTGGTAGATACGGGTTTTAAGGATTTTGGGAAAGAAGAGGGAAAGAAAAAGATGAGATGGAGGAGAGAGGAGAAAGAAGAAAAGAGAAAGAAGGGGAAGGGGAAGGGGGGTAGTTCTGACAGTGGAGGTCCTAGAGGAGTCGTCATGGGCTGAAGGCTGATAGTGGGAGGATAAAGGTGGGTATAGGAAGGTTGCGCTTTGATGTTGAGAAGAAAAGTGATTTGTCTTGGAATTTCTCTCACACACACACACACACACACACAGCTCTTCCCCCTTTTCCCTGGGTACCCCCTTCTGACTTGAATACGGAGCCCTTAATGCATTTGGAATCAACCATGCTTAGTCTCATATGATTGCATTCTGTGGATAGTTATGATTGGTTCTTGAATGACTTAGGCAATGACCATAGTGGACATGACCATGGAGGTTTAGGATCACACTGATCCATGAAGACTAGCAGGGTGTTAGCAAAGCTTTAGTTCAGTAAAACAGTCTCTTTTTCAAGTAATATTGAGATGTGGTTGGATTGGCAAGCTTTTTGGAAGGACCTTGGAATAACAGTTATGTTATAATGACTCACCTGAGCACTTTTTTTCCGTTCTACATGATGACAGGCTATGCAAGAAAAAATGGATATTAACTCCTTTGAGTACAAGAAGATACCAAGGCCAGAGATGAAAGATTAATCATTTTTGCAACTAGATAGAACATTGTAGTGGTCTACTTTTGAGCTTGTCTAGTCTCATTTGGAATGTGTGTATTTCTCGGTGCAATATGGTCTTTGGCGTTTCTCAAGGTGTAGTGGTATGTTGTTGTGAGACTTCACTTTCCAACCTCAGAACCTTCTCAAAAGAAAACTATTTAAAAATGTTGATTTTTGAAGCTACTTGATGAAAGATAGGGATGCTTTAAGATGAGTTATCTTCTTAAATTCTTATCTTATGTACAAATTGCAAGTGGTTCTTTTTTAGATTTTACTCATTGTTTGGCAAATTAAAAAAACTGTACTTGAAAACAAAGTTGTTAAACAAGATCTACCCTTTAAAATGATCTTTTAAATTTTAAAACATGTCCTGCAAGTTGGTAACTTGGTATCCCCATACACTTGCACATGCGCTACTGAAAATTTGTCAACATAGAGTGGCATCAGAGGCAAATATGTAAAACAAATGTGTTTGTGTGAATGCCTTGTATTCTAACATGATTTGTGGCATGTGAACAGGTGGTAAGTATTAATCTAGACCTTTATTCTTTATAGTAAAGGTTTTATAACCTGTATTGTTCACATTCATTAAAGTTGGGCATGGGGCACTGACCAGTGTTTGGGGCCCAATAAATCTCGTGTGGGCTTCCCGCCTAGCTCATGAGCTGATAAACTTCCATGAGGCTAAATTTTCTTTTAAATATGTGTTCACATGAGATCCTTTTGCCACGTGTAAATGACTGTTTGCAAGGAATTTATAACTTAGTTTCAAGGAGAAACCATATGCTAAGTATGGTGTATGGTATGAGTGAAGTATTGAACTTTGTGGTTTTGCATGTGAGGATGTTAATTTAATTAAAAAAATTATTTGAATATCTAAATTCATAACCTTAAAAGATCAAGATTAGGGGGTGGGGGTGGTGGGGGCTTGATTCTCGCCTAGCTTATGAGCTAATAAACTTCCATGAGGCTAAATTTTCTTTTAAATATGCGTTTACATGAGATCCTTTTGCCACGTGTTAATGATTGTTTGCAAGGAATTTATAACTTAGTTTCAAGGAGAAACCATATGCTAAGTATGGTGTATCGTATGAGTGAAGTATTGAACTTTGTGGTTTTACATGTCAGGATGTTAATTTAATTAAAAATATTATTTGAATATAAAAACGAATATCTAAATTCATAACCTTGAAAGATCAAGATTAAAACAATTATTCTTGGTGTAGGAAGGTTGCGCTTTGATGTTGAGAAGAAAAGGGGTTTGTCTTGGAATTTCACACACACACACAATTCCTCCTCCTCTCCCCCCTTTTCCTTGGGTATCCCCTTCTGACTTGAATATGGAGCTCGTAATGTGTTTGGGATCAACCATGCTTAGTTTCATATAATTGCATATTGTGGATAGTTATGATGGGTTCTTGAATGACTTAGTCAATGACCATAGTGGACATGACCATTGAGGTTAGGATCACAGAGTCTCGACTGATCCATCAAGACTCGTAGGGTGTTAGCAAAGCTTTAGTCCAATAAAACAATCTCTTTTGCAAGTAATATTGAGATGTGATTGGATTGGCAAACTTTTTGGAAGGACCTTGGAATAATAGTTATGCTATAATGATTCACCTGAACACTTTTTGTCCATTCTACATAATGACAGGCTATGCAAGAAAAAATGGATATTAACTCCTTTGAATACAAGAAGATACCAATGCCACACATGAAAGATTAATCATTTTTGCAACTAGATAGAACATTGTGGTAGTCTACTTTTGAGCTTGTCTAGTCACATTTGGAATGTGTGTATTTCTCGGCGAGATGGCATGCAATATGGTCTTTGGTGTGCTTGAAGGCATAGTGGTATGTTGTGAGACTTCACTTTCCAACCTTTGAACCTTCTCAAAAGATAACTATTCAAAAATGTTGATTTTTGAAGTTACTTGATGAAGGATGTGGATGCTTTAAGATGAGTTATCTTCTTAAATTCTAATCTTATGTACAAATTGTAAGTGGTTATCTTTTAGATTTTACTCATTGTTTGGCAAATTTAAAAATTGAACTTGAAAACAAAGTTATTAAACAAGATCTACCCTTTAAAACGATCTTTTAAATCTGAGAACATGTTTTGCAAGTTTGTAACTTGGTATCCCCATACACTTGCGCATGGGCTACTGAAAATTTGTCAACGTGGAGTGGAAACAAGGGCAAATATGGAAAACAAATGTGTTCTAATTGAAAATGTGCAATCTTAATCATTACTTAAAAACGTTTTTAATACTAATGGCTTCTCGACCTTTAAAAAATCATTCCTTGTGATAGAAGCAGATTAAGACCAAGAAGAGTACACAAAGCTGGATCTAATAGAATCTACGTAGGCTCATGCTAGCTCCTTAGCAAGAGAGAGAGATCTCCTTTTTTGGGTGCTGGTCATGCCCCTTTGTTGTACCATTTCGTTTTGGTAAAGAAAAAAATGAGAAATCAAGCGGCGTTATGCTAGCTGATTATCGAGAGAGAGAGAGAGAGAGAGAGAGATCTCCTTTTTCTAGCTGCTAGGTTGTGCCTATTGTTTAATTTATGGGATTTCTTTTTTTACTCATTGTTGGCTCCTATTCACATTTATGTATAGTTCTTTCTCACAAGCCTTAATGTAAAGGTGGCTTGTCATGTCATCACACAAGAATTCTACATTGATCAAAGATGTTCTACATGTGCGGTGGTTTTGTTTGACCCATTGTCACGCTAGAGATGGAGAACTGTATGTGCTAAATAAAGTCACGCAAAAGCCATTTGCCTTTAGTTAAAGGATTATGTTTATAGACATTGAGTAGATTCAATTAAGCATATAATGTCGGAGCTCATCACAAGACCCACCTTAACCAAGAGGTCATGGGTTTGAGCCTTGACATCATGGTCCACATCAACTTGGGTAGGATCCACATAGGCCCAAATGCCACCTCACCTTGCCACCTCCATCCTCCCCGGCACCATGGTCAATCTAGTTGACTTTTCACCTCATCATCTTAGTCATCATTAATGCCATGCCATCTTCCCACCTTTGCATGCCACCTCACACTTGGTGACATGGCATGCCACATCATGGAATGTCATGTCATGTACCCTTCCACATTATCCATCCATATGTCAACCATGTAGACATAGAGAGGAGTAGCAACATCAGTTTCATAGTGGTGCCATGTGGCAAGTGGCAGGATGTCTCCCTTCTCATTTCTCATTTTTTAATATTTAAAAATTATTTACTTTTTAATTTATTGTATATTTTTCTTTTGAAGATAGCATCATACATGAGAAATATACATAGAATAAAAAATAAATATAAAATTTCAAAGAATAAAATATCTAATTTAAAAATATTTAAAATATTAAAATTATTAATTTTAAAATTTATTTTTTAAAAATTAAAAATAGAATAAATTTTTTAAAAGTCCATGTTATTTCATTTTAAAAAGGTAACAATTTTTAGTTTAGTATTTTATACAGATATTATTTTTATAGAAAAAACCTTTGAATTAAATTTAAAAAAACACATTATGCTTACCTATCTCTTTTTAATATATCTTTACAGTCTTTCTTTTTAAAAAAACACACCTTATGGAAGAAAATGTAGTTATATTATCAAAATAAAGATAAATTTTATTTTTTAAATTTATGTTTAGATATGATAAATATATAAATATATAAATGTTTATTTTAATAATATGTTTTTATTTATCTATATATTTATCTTAATTATCCAATCAATCATGTACTATTTAGAAAGGAAATCCAATGAAATGTGAGATGGATAAGCTAATTTTCCTATATAAGCACACATCTCTAGTACTATCTTACCATTGAGCCCTCATAATTTTTCTCTCTTAGCTTCTTTGAGGATGGGTTCTCAAAGTCATAGGAGTCAAAAACGTGATAAGACTAGACTTTTACATTCTCTCGTTCACCAAGCTCAAGAGGAGGAAAGGAAAATGATAGCTCGTGAGAGAAAAGGAGGGTGGAGCAACATGTCCTATTAGTAACGATCCAAGCCTTGCTCCCCTCCTCTTCCTCTTGCTGCACCCTCTTCTCCACTATCTCTTAGTTTAGATAATCCACATGAACCACCCCTTCCTTGCATAAGATACCCCTCTCCCCCCCTCTCTTTGATAAGAACCAACTCCCTCCTCGGGGCCTCAATAGTCATAAATGTTGTCCATGGGCATGGTCCATTGGCCTTAGGCCCATCATTCATATGAGACCATTTCACTTTGTTACAAACCATCCCCACCCAAAAGGTTTTGTCCTCGAAATCATTGATATGTACAATTACAATCCTCATGGATAGAGTATATGTCAATGGACTCATGTCAAACTTGAAGCTCATGTCACACCATGTATGGGAGCCCAAAATCGCATGTATATGGTTGTAAACTACTCAATAAGACCTCAAAACAAGCCATAACATCTACCCCATAATGGCATGAGAACCTTGAGTAGCTTCCAATCAATATGCATCCAATTTTCAAGGGTGTAGGGCTGTCCATAGTGAATTTATAGGAATTTTCAGTAAGTTAATTCATTGTTCATGACCCTCGTTGGACTTCCAAAATGCATCCAGCAATCCTTCAAATCCTTAGGTGGGTTGCCTCGCCATTTGACCAAGTATTCCACTAATGTACGGTTGTGAAGAACTCTTTCTCTTGTACCCAAAATTGCTTCCGACACATACTCAATCATTTCTCCTCATTCACTAGAGGTAATTCATCTTGCACAAATACCTCCAGCTCAAGGTAAGCTTTAAGATGTGACACATGGAATACATCATGAATCTTTGAGGTTGATGGAAGTGCCAATTGATAAGCAACGTCACCAACGTGCCTCACCACCTTGTATGGCCGATAGTAGCGATTAGCTAACTTGGTATTTGTGTTGCCCTTGAGAGAACCATATCTTGTCTTGGGAATCCTAAAGAATACCCAATCACCCTCCATGAACTCTAATGGCCTCCAATGAGCATTAGCATATTGTTTCATCCTTTCTTGACCTTGCTTCATATTAGCTTTGCATTGCTGCAAGAGTGCATCCAGCTTTTCCATCTCCTCTTTTGCATTAGGATTCACCCCTTCTTGCTTTTGAACCATCATTGGCATATTCACTTTGTACCCATAGAATGCCTCAAAAGGTGACATACCAATTCTCTCATGATACGTGCTATTATGAGCAAACTGGTCAAGCGGCAACCACTCATCCCAAACACCTTGCGTATCATGGCAATAGTGCCTCAAGTAATTTTCCACCCACTTATTCACCCTCTCGATTTGTCCATCGGTTTCACGGTGATAGAGGTGGTGCTAGGTGTCAAAACATTTCCCATGATCTCAAACAATGTCCTCCAAAATCAACTCATAAACTTCACATCTCACTCACTAACAATTTGTTGTGGCACTCCATGCAACTTGAACACGATCCACAAAATGTTTTGCAACCATAGATGCTGAAAATTTGACCTTGGAAGGAATAAAATGTGCCACTTTTGTCAAGCAATCTACCACCACATATATACTATCCAATCCCCTCCTTCTATGAGAAAGCCCTGTAATGAAATCTCTAGAGATGTGTGTCCATTTGCCATCGGGAATAGGCAAAGGCTGGAGCAAGGCACTGCACTTATGTGTGAGATCCTTGTCTTGTTTTGACAAGGTAAGCAACTTATCACAAAAATATACACATCTTTCCACATTCCTTTCCAATAAAAACTCTTCCGCACCTTCTTAAAGATCTTAAACAGCCCCATGTGCCTCGATAATGGAGAAGAATGCATCTCTTCTAACACTCTCTTCTTGTAGCTTGATGTAGACACAAGGTAGGCTTTGTCTTTGTAGTAAATGAGTCCATTAGGACTCTTGGATATCCAAAATTGAATCTTTATGTACCTCCGAAATTGACATGCATCTACATGCCCATATACGTGACAATGCATCCGCCACCACAACATTCTCTTTCCCTTTCATGTAAGTGATTTAGAAATCATAATTTTGCAATGTAGCCACCACCTTTGCTTGGAAGAGAGTGTAGGTTGAGTCAAGAAGTATTGAAGCACTCTATGATCACTCTTGATCACAAAGAAATGACTCCCATAAAAGTGATGATGCCACGTCTTTATTGCATGAATTATTGCCAACATCTCTTGATCATAGACATGCATAACCATTTCTTTCTCATCAAACTTTTGGCTCTCAAATGCAATCACTCCATGTTCTTGGAACAAAACAGCCCCAATGGCTCTTCCACCACACAGGCAGCATCGGCTTGAACCACAAATGGTTTCGGGAACTCCGAGCATACAAGTATAGGGGCTAATGTGAGCATTTCTTTGAGCTCTTGGAAGCACTTATCAGCTATAGCATCCCAAAAGAAATCTTATTTCTTAAGTTTGTCGGTAAGAGGAGCGGTAATATGAGCATACTCTTAATGAACCTCCTATAAAATGATGACAAGCCCAAGAATCCCCTTAATTGAGTGGTATTTATAGGCATGGGCCAATTCTTGACACACTCAACCTTCTTAGGATCCACCATAATGCCTTCCTTGCTCACTATGTCAAGGATACTTAACCTTTTGTGCCATAAAGGTACATTTTCTCTCCTTTGCATACAAGTTGTTGGCTCTTAAAGCATCCGAAATAGCCCTTACATGCATTAAGTGATCCTTTTCCCCTTTGCTATATATAAAGATATCATCAAAGAATACAAGCACCCATTTATAGAGGAAAGGTCCAAGCACCTTGTTCATTAAGGCTTGAAATGTTGTTGGTGCATTGCACAACCCAAATGGCATAACCAAATAATGGTAGAGACCTCTGTCGGTCTAAAATGCCGTTTTATACTCATCACCTTCCGTGATTCTTAAGTGGTGATAGCCCGATCTCAAATCAATCTTGGAGAAGAAATATGCACCTTTCAACTCATCAAGCAAGTCATCAATCCGTGGAATAGGGAATCTATTCTTGATTGTATATTTATTCAAATCCCTATAGAAAAGTGCCATCCTTATTCTTGACCGAGAGAACGAGTGATGTAAAAAGTGATTGGCTAAGAGTAACCCATTCCATGTCCATAATCTCTTGCACTTACTTTGCCACTTCATCCTTCTTCACTTTTGACAATCTATAAGGTGGTTTGTTAACAGGCTTGGTATGCAGCTCAAGCTCTATTCCATGACCTACCTCCCTTTTTGGCCGCGGCAAGAACTTTGGCATTTGGTACATATCCTCATACTCCTTCAACAATTCCTTCATACCTTTATGCATAACCTCACCCTTTTGCTCATTTCTTTCTTTCTTTTGCAAAGTTGTAAAACATATATGCATCACATTTTCTTTAGCTTCGTCTTGAGTTGTGTTGCATATTGATCATATTGATACTTGGCACATGAGTTTCGGTCAATGTAACCTCATGGTTTTCATGCATGAAACTCATATACCCTTGCTGTAAATTCATGTGAAACAACCCAAGAGTTGCCAACTAATCGCATCCTAAAACAATGTCAATGGGACCCATATCTAATACAAGTAAATCAGCCTTGCAAGTATAATCATTTTCTCATCATTTGTGAGAATCCACCTCACATCTCCGCATACATACTTGACATGGACTTGGTGTTGATAAAGCTATGTGTGCTTCCCCTATCACTCAAAACATGTGCCACCCTTCCATTAATGCATGCCTTCAACCTTAATGTATTTGTCCCTTTTCAACTAGCATAGGCATCACTTGAGATATTGCATAGGGTAGCCATATTGTCCTTGTCATGATAAGCACACATAGGCAATGGTAACCCATCATCATAGTCAACATATCCCTTCTTTGATCCACCCGGGTCAAAAGGGAATGGTTCACAGTCCACCATATTGGGGGATTATGGGCATGGTTTGTCAAACAACTCATCATTCTATATACTTGGAATTCTCACTTGCACAATGGTATGTAATATCGGAGCAGTTTTCTTTGTTGTTCAAGGTGGCATTTTATTTCGAGGAGTTAGGTTGACACGTGCTCTTTCTGAGGTGTACCCGGTATTATTGTGCAATACTGGAGTGTCCATGGTTCCATCTTCATCAGCTTATCTTTTTAGACTTTTGCACACTATGAGTTGTAGAGGGGGAGTTAGAATTTTGTGCCTCATGTGTTGTGGGAACATGGCCTTTATTTTGGCACACATGTATTTTCATGTTTTTTTTCTAGTCATGGGCCAGTCGGCCAGCTTTATGGGGCCCGCCAGCTAACTTCATGGCCTCCTTTATAAAGGCCTCCTCTTATCACTTTTGTTATTCAATCCTTAATCACATTGTAATTCCCACCATTGTAAGCCTCCTTCTAATCAAACAAGTGTTCTTGTCTGCAATGTTTGTCTCTTCTTCTTCTTCTTCTTCTTCTTCTTCTCTCTCTCTCTCTCTCTCTCTCTCTCTCTCTCTCTCTCTCTCTCTCTTCCTTTTTCTATGCTTTCACCTATGCATGCTACTCCAATAACCCCCACATGATTGCAAAGTTTTATCACTAGATAAATGATGTTTGGGTATGATGACATGGGAAAGAGTGAGCTTTTTCAAGGCTTGTAAAGTTTTATCACCAATGAATGATGGCATGGGTAATGATGGCATGGGTAAGAGAGATATTTTTCAAGGCCTCTCACCGAGAGACTTGAAAAATGCACATTGGGTGCTACTTGACTAATTAAACATCATCTAATGATATTGGAACTTTGCAAGCATGTGGAGGGGATCCCCCTTCCCCCCACATACTTGCAAAGCTTCCTTACCATTGGATGATATTTGGGTATGATGGTCATGGGAAGCCCGGGATTTTTGAAGGTCTCTCGAGCACCGAGAGACTTAAAAAACGCACATTGGGTACTACCTAGCTAACTAAACATCATGTAATGGTGATGGAACTTTGCAAGTGTGGGTGGGGTCCCCTCCCACATGCTTACAAATTTGAGGAAAAACAAATTAGCTCACTCTCCAACAAGTTGTAGAAATAACAAAAGGTTTTTCATGCAGTAGAGCGGAGTCACCACCCAGAGTACCCATGAAAAAGAAATCTCAAAGTAATGAAGAGATAATGAATCTAAAGTAAGAACTTTGCAAACAATTAGAAGAATTGAATAGGCTTTCCCACTACTATTACAATGCCATATGAGAGAATCAACTTATGGCTAGTTAAAAAAATTAGCTTAAGACCGATTGTAGACATGAGGAAAGCCTAGACAAATCAACAAGAATATCTTCGCTTTCTACTGAGAAGAAAAATGAATATCTGCTCTTGAGGATGGAGCTCCTATAAATTCATCGCTCGGAAGTTGCAAAAATATCTGTCGATCTCTTAGAAGTAGGAATCAACTCTACTGAACATATTATCTTAGAAAGAAGGCTCATTACCAAAATATCAAAGCAACAATTTTCTTATCTCCCTATTGATATGTTCATACACATAAGAGCCACTATCACACTTTGATCAAGCAAGGGTTAATCCAACTTAGAAAAGTAGTGTTGATGTAACCTATGCTAATGGGCAAAAGGGTTGATTAATAATCATTTGTAATAGATATCCTGATCAATACCCTAATTGTTCTAGTTAGGTTATATGTCCACGAAAAACATGAATACTTCATCCAGTGAGGAGGATGCAGAGATGGATGCTGTGGTTATTGATGAGGAAGTGCTTGGTGATGAGGTTGCTGAACAGGAAGAAGCCATACATGAAGAATGCGAGGAGGTACAAGTGGATCATGAACAAAGGTATGCATGTGATGTGAAAGAGCTTGCTTTTAAGTCTTTGGATGATGAACCTGTGTGGGATGAGTGGGAAATAGACAGTCTACAGGATGATGAGCCTGAGTCGGAGTTAGATAATCAGATGTGCATTAATGTTAAGAAAGCCATGACCAGAATTGAGGCTATGAAGGAAGAGAAACACCAGAAGACTTTGAATGATGCTGCTGTTATAGATGAGTCTATGGATGCTATAATAGATGAATTTCTTGGTGGTCTTGATGAAGATGAGCATACAGGAACTGAGGTGGATGCTTTGGCAATGGTGCCTTTCGAAGGGGAGTTTGTTTTGCTGTGGTGGCTGGTTTTGATGGTGATGTTTCTTATGCTGATGGACAGGAAAATGTTATGGCATGGCAGGTTTTTCTTGATGAAGCTTTTATCAATTTTTACCCTCAGCAGGAGTTGCTGCATTGGTTCTCCGATATTGGTGCTGACCATATCAGTGATTTTGGAGTTGAGATGAGGCAGGATGGTGTGTATGTCAAGAGCTTTGTCTCCAGAGGTTCTGGTGTTATGTTGTGGGAAACGGGATGGAAAATTATACCTGGGGAGGATGAAAGAGTTTCTTGGATCATTTGGAACAGAGATGTGTTGGTTACACTGTATGGTGCTCAAACGATAGACGGAGGGAAACGTGGTCATATGCTTTCTGCTGATCATAAATGATTCAGCAGGCTAGGGGTTGGGCAAAGTATGTCAGACTAAAATTTGAAAGGTGTTTTTGGTCTGTGTACATATGGGATGCGTGGTGTGCGAATAAACTTTGCCCTGAATGCCCTGGCAAGTGTACAGGCCGAGTGGTTTGGTTGTGAGCCGGTATTTGCACGTGTTTTTTTCCGGAGAAAATGCTGGAGATCTGAAGTTTTTATTGCATCAGCATGGTGTGCGGATGGTTACTAAAAGCACAGCACTGACTGGAAATTGATGGGCTTGGTAGTTATGATGCTGATGAGGGTGGCCGGGAGTAGTTCTGGTATTGGAAGGTTATGGACGCGGTGATATGATCCGAAGTACGAGGAAGAGGAGGGGTTTTTTAGCATTGAGTGTGACAATCATTTTGGAGCCTTAAAAAAATAATAAAAATATATTGACTAGGTGGCAAAGGGGCCACTTGGAAGCTTAGGTGGTCGCCAGCTTGAAGCTCTAGAAGCTGGTGAAGGCGTCGAAGGCATAAAGGAAGATAAGACGGCCGCTCAAAAAAGAGGAGAGAGAGTTCCAGGTGTGAAGGGCTGGAGTGTAGGTGCGAGAGGAGCCGCCTTTGACTGATGTGCTCGTGGCCGAAGGAAGCAGTAGTGGACTGAGAGGAGAGCAGCTGACGTGAAGATTGGCTGGGCCCTCCGTGTGAAGAGCTGAGGAGCGCAGAGGAGTTGCAGGCGACTGGGCTACGCCATGATGCAACAAAGGCTGGTGGTGGGCCTCCCTCGGTGACTCTGGTGCGTGGAGGTAAGTAGCAGACGGGCATGAAGAAGGCATAGTGGTCATCAAAGGATACGTAGAATCGCCTTGCCAAGAGCAGTCAGACCCGTGAAGAGCCCTGAGGCTGAGGCAGCTCTGGGCATTAGCAGCGACTGGGAGCAGCCGCCTCCTGGACGAGTGAAGCACCTTGGTCATAGCAACGAAGTGAAGCGCAGTTGGAGCAATTTGAAAGGTGGCCGCCTAGTGGTTGGCTTGGGCTGGTGAAACCAGCGTGGAACAGTCCAGGTGTGAAGGGCTGGAGTGCAGCCATATATGCGAAGAGAACCAAAGTGAACTGGCCGCCGGATAAAGGAAAATACACTGGCTGGGGCAGTGCAGAAGAGGATGGCCACCTAGTGTTTTACTGGGGGGTTCTGCAAGTGAACTCATGGGCTGATGTGGGCCGTATGAGAAGAGAGCCGTGGTGGCGACCGGGAAAGGATTGGGTGATGTGGCTTGGGCTAGATATCTGGTGATGCTACGTTGAGCAGTGGTTCGTGGTGCTGAAGAGATTGTGCAAGGCTCTGGTGGTTGGTGAAACTGCTGGTCACGACACACAAAGAGTGGGAGCTGCTGAGTTGAAGGTTAGCTGGTGTGGGCACCTTCTGGTGAGAGTAGCTGGTCTTGTGTGGGCGATGATTGCAGGCAGTGCATGGATGCGTGACCAGAGAGGGAGCCTTGGGTTTTTGTGTGGATTGGTTGCAGTAGAGGTGCTGATGTGTGGGCCGGAGACAGGGGGGCTCGCCTACGATAATTGGCAGGTAGCAGCTGGGGACAGAGAGTAGCCGAGCTACAGAGGAAGTGAAGAAGGGTTAGCTGGTGTGGGCGCCCTCTGGAGATTACAGGGACCGGGAGACAGAGGCTTGGTCGTCAGACGCAAGGGTGTGACTCACTTGCCAGTAAATCCTGGCCAGAGTCCTAGTCTTTGGTGTATTTGCTGTGTTTATACAGTGTGTATGTTGCTGTGTTTTGTGCTGAATGATCATCTGTTCGTTGTGATTTTGAGCTGTCTTATGGTGTGGGTGGGTGGCAAATGGTGAGAGAGTGTTCCAGCCGGTGGCTGGTGGTGCCCCGTTCGTGGTAGTGTTTCCAAGTTTGGGAGGTGGAAGGGCTATAGAGGCAGGTTCTTTCTTCTTTTTTTCACCTCACATCCTTCTTGGCAAGTGTGCTCTTTAAGCGTTGTGCGTGCTTTGGATGTGGGGTTTCCTTTTATATGTTTGGATCAATCTAAACACATCGACATATACAAGATAAATTATCAATCGCTTGCTAAAAATTACTCTCAACAAAACCACAAAAAAGAGCATAATTGCAAAGGTGGGAGATAGATATAACAACACTAGCACAATCGCTTGCTACAAATTACTCTCAGCAAAACCACCAAAAAAGAGCATAATTGCAAAGGTGGGAGAGAGATATAACAACACTTATGTAATCGCTTTGCTGGGCATACAATGATGTAGGCTATGGTTTGATTTAACGTGACGATATCCCCACCTTTGAGGGGAAAAGGAAGAGGTACTTCTCCCACTTTGACATCTTCAATCGACATGCCAACATAACCAGGTGTGGCAAAGGAATTCCATGGATGGTATCCACAATGTGGTTTACATGCAACTCATCCCAGTAGCTACTTTGGTATTATTGAACACTAAGAACATTTGTGTCTCTCTTTCGAGTTGGGAAGGTGCCATGTAGAAAAGAAGAGTAGCAAGAGATGAGAGAGATAAGTAAGAGATTGCTAAATAAGACCGCTTGAAAGGATATTGGAAGAGCAAAGAAAGAGACCGAACAAACAAAGTGAACAAAAAAGAAAGAAACTAAGAAGATATAAAAAAGGAAGAAGAGATATAAATAGAGAGAAAGATATAAATAGAAAAAAAAAGATAAATATTAAAAAAATTAGGGCTTGAAAAATTTTAGGGTTAGAGAGAGAGGTAGGGAACAAAGAAAAGGAGAGGCGTTTGAGAGAGAGAGAGAGAGAGAGAGAGAGAGAGAGAGAGGTTGAAAAAGCGGTAGAGGGAGAGGAGACACACACATAGGAGTAAACCCTAATGTATATTGCAAACCCTAACCATAGAGGGAAGCCATCTCCCTTCTCACACAATGCATAAAGCCATAATCCATAATACACACAACACTCTATGAGTTGTGTCCACACACAACTAACCCTAGCTACTGTCCACACACTATGACCAGCTGGACGCGGTCATTTATGTCTCACATGTTCCTACCTAACATGCCAGCACATAGCATAGCTGGCTCACACTGACATCGAGCTTGAATCTCAACAGCCCCTCTCAAGCTCATGATGTACTGCCATAGATGAAGATGTAGATGAGCTTGGGATATCAAGGCTCTCATTACTCCCCCTCAAGCTCATCCCATGTACTCCCAACATAGTACGGAAGTACTCAAACTTCTCCCTGCTAAGTGGCTTTGTAAAGATGTATGCCACCTGCTCATCAGTCTTCACATACTGTAGATCAACTGTACCATCCAGCACTTTCTCTCTGACAAAGTGATAATGGACCTCTATGTGTTTGGTCCTCGCATGAAACACTAGATTCTTTGCCACTGTATACTGCTCATATTGTCACAATGAATGATAACTTTGCCATCAATAGGCTCACCCAAATCTGCCAAGAGATTCTTTAACCATACTGCCTCACAAGTAGCAATGGCTGCACCTCTATATTCAACCTCTGTACTAGATAAAGCAACTATAGGTTGCTTCTTGCTACTCCAACTCACCACGGCACTTCCAAGTGTAAAAGTATAACCACTAGTAGACCTCCTGTCATATGAGCTGTGTAGCCATGTATATCCAAGCTTTTACCACTCTCATAAAGTAGACCATAATTTACATATCACATAATGCGTCTCACTGCATCCAAATGAGGTTTCCTGGGGCTCTGCATAAACTGACTTACTAGCCCCATAGCATAACTCAAATCTGGGCGTGTGATAGTCATGTAAACGAGACTACCATAACCATCTTTCTGTACATAGATGGATCATCCAACTCCTCACCAAAATCAGCCCGCAACTTCATATTTTGCTCCAAAGGTGTACTCATAGGCTTACACCCTGTCATGCCATATTTTGCCAACAAATCCAATGCATATTGGCTCTGTACTAACCATGTACCTACATGGTCTTTGATCACTTGAATTCCAAGAAAGTATCTCAACTCACCCAAATCTTTCATGTCAAATTGTCCACTCAATGCTTTCTTGACATGCATCACATCTGTACCATGATCACCTGTGATAATCAAGTCATCCACATAGATGACAAGTAAAACAATCCCATGATTTGTCTTCTTCACATAGAGTGAAGAATCTACTGTAGTAATCTGAAATCTAAGAGAGATAAGATATCTGCTCATCTTATCACTCCAAGCACGAGTGCTTGTTTCAAACCATATAATGCCTTTTTCAATCTGCATACATGAGTGGGATATCTTGGGTGTACATAACCTTCTGGCTGTTCCATATACACTTCCTCTTGTAGATCACCATTGAGAAATGCATTTTTGACATCCATTTGATGCATTTCCCAACCATTAGCTATAGCTATAGCAATGACTGCTCTCACAGTTCCCATCTTTGCCACTGGACTGAATGTTTCATCATAGTCCAGACCTTGGGTTTGTGCATAACCCTTTGCTACCAATCTTGCTTTATGTCTTTCAATGGAACCATCAGACTTGCACTTCACTTTGTAAACCCATTTACAACCAATAACATTTTTGTCCTGTGGTAGTGCAGCCAAATTCCATGTGTCATTAAGAACTAATGCGTCCATCTCAACATCCATTGCTTTCTCCCATACATGCTTTCCAACACCTTCTATATAGCATGTAGGTTCCACATGCTTCACCATAGATGTCATATATGCATAGTGCATAGCAAAATCTCGATATGTCAATCTATCCACTGGAAATATGACCCTTTGGGATCTCCGCAATGCATGCGGATCACTCTGTACACCTGTCACTCTAGCATGTGGTGGCACATATCTATCCTGCCTAGCACCAGGTGTGCGTAAAACAGGTATGCCAAGCTCCTCATCCAAGCTTTCTAAACTCGATGACTCATAACCTGTAATTCCAATGCCTTCAACCTTCTTCTTTCCTTTCTCCACAGCACTGCTCCGAGTGCTCACACTCTCATGCCTCAATCGTCTTGACCATGGACATACAGTACTACTCTCAGCCTCTGCTGCTACTGCTGGCCCAAACATAGAAGTAGAACTAGAACTTGCTTGTGGTGGCAAGTTCACATGCACATCAGCTTCAAGTGACTCAATGACACCCTCATCCTTTGCTTTGTACCAACTAGCAAGCTCATCAAACACCACATCTCATGAGATGACCACTTGTCTAGTTTGTGGATTATAATATTTGTATGCCTTTCGATCCTGTGCATATCCAACAAATACACATTTTTCTGCCTTAGGATCCAACTTCCTTCTTCTTTCATCAGGCACATGTACATACGCTATGCATCCAAAAACTTTGAGGTGTCCAATGTCTGGTCTATAACCTGTAAGCTGCATCTCTGGCGTACTTCCATGAATGGCTACTGTAGGTGTTTTATTCAGTATATACACTACAGTAGCACATGCTTCTGCCCAATAGTAATCTGGCATGCTCTTTTCATTGAGCATTGCCCTAGCCACTTCACATATGACTCTATTCTTTCTCTCAGCCACACCATTTTACTGAGGTGTATACCTGCAAGTCAATTGCCTTCTTATACCATGCTTCCTCAAGAAATGCTCAAAACTATTTGAGGTGTATTCACCACCTCCATCTATCCTCAAACATTTAATCCAACAGCCATATTGCTTTTCTGCATAAAAGCTTTGAAATCCATGAACTTTTCCAACACTTCACTCTTCTCTCTTGAGAAAGTATATCCATGTCATCCTGCTGAAATCATCAATAAATGTCACATAGAATAAACTGCCTTTGATAGATGGGTTTTGTGCAGGATCCCATACATCACTATGTACTATCTCAAGTGGCCTGCTACTCATATTTCCTTCTCTAGGAAACCGCAACCTTGCTTGCTTTCCAAACTGACAGGCTTCACAAACATGCATATGCCCATCATACTTGAATCTAGGCAGCCCACTAACAATGCCTCTTGCCTGCATGTTCTTCAATCTTTGTATATTGGCATGTCCAATCCTCTTATGTCACATATCAATGTCCTGTACCACATTTCTGCTTTTAGAGAACATGGCTGATTTTAGCTCAGGAATTCTAGCATCCAGCTTAAACAACCTGCCTTCTTTCTTGCCTTTCGCAATGACTCTACATCCATGTTTAAAATCCTCAACGAAGCAACCATGCTCGTTGAAACGAACCTGTAATCCCTGTTCCACCATTTGACCAACTGAGGCCAAGCTTTTTGTGATAGAAGGCACGTACAATACATCTGACATAGATTTTGTTTGACCATTGTGCATAACCAATGGTACACTTCCAACATGTGTAATGGCATGCTGAGTATCATCTCCTGTTTCCACATAGTCTTTCACATCCATAGACTTCATATGCTCAAACCATTCACCATGACAAGTCATATGGTTTGATGCTCCGGAGTCCATATACCAAGTATCATCATTCTTAGCATTTGTCATCATAGATCCAACAACCAGTTATATGGCAAACAAGTGATTTGCAGTGCCATCATTACTGCTTGATGCATAGTTTCCACCACCATGTTGTGCATAATTTTCACCATAGTGTCCACCACGTTGTGCTCTACCCCCTCTCAAATCATCCTATTTGCGGAAACAATCTCTCGCCATATGACCATATTTCCCACAATAATGGCATTCCACATCTTGCATAGATGTTTGTTGGTCTTGCCAACGTCCTCTACCAAACATCTTGCATAGATGTTTGTTGGCCTTGCCAACGTCCTCTACCATGAGGATTACCTCTGCCTCTCTGAGGTGTATATCCACGACCACCTCTAGTACCATATGAAGGCTGAAAATTCTATTGTGGAGACCTGTCTTGCCATCTACGACCATTACCACCACATCCACGTGATGTGAATCTCCCTTTGCCTCTAAAACCTCTTTGCGAGTAGAAAGCCTGATTTCTGCCATTATCATCATGGCTAGTAGATGCATCCTGAAATGAATCACTGAGTTTGATTTCCTCAACAAGCAAGAGTGAAACCAACTCATCAAAGTCTGGTAAACCTGTACTCCGAACCGAGATAGATGTATCAAAAGATTTATATTCCTTGTTGCCAAGACCACGCAAGGTAATATCCACCAAATCATCTCCAGGCATGGGGGCATTTATTATTTCCAATGCATCTGCAAACTTCTTTATTTCTTGCACATAATCATGGATGCTCCTTCTATTCCGCTTCACATTATGTATCTGCAAACTTCTTTATTTCTTGCACATAATCATGGATGCTCCTTCTATTCCGCTTCACATTATGTATCTGTTGTCGCAAAACTGAGACTTGCGAGCACTCGTGTCTATATCAAACAACTTCACCAATGTATCCCATGCATCCTTGGGATTCTCAGCATCATGTATGTGTATAAGCATAGCATCCGAAATACATATAGACAGATAATGCAACACTTTGAATGCTCTTTCTGACCATTGCTTAATGAGTGATAACCTGCTGTGTAGCTGTGTAGGTTGTCGGGGTAGTTCAGGCTCTGGCTCAGCACCTGTAATGAGATTCCAAAAACCTTTTCCTTTCAAGAAACTTTTGATCCTGTACTTCCATGCTTGGAAGTTCTTCCTATCCAGCTTTTCACCAACAATCTATACTGGATTATCCGACATGTTGCTCAATGCAAAAACACCTTGCGTACACTTCCAAATCTATAACCGAGCCTTCCTCAGCTCAACCACACTCCAATGAGTGTTCCAGATACTCCAAATTAGCCAACAATCTTCAAATTTGATGTAGAAAATCAACCTATATGCATCCAAAATGAACTGGCTCACGTAGTCCGAGATACCCTGATTTGATGCGCCTTCCAAGGCTCCAACTTGCAATGTAGTGGTGTAATCAAGTATGGCTAACTTGCATTGACACCTAAACAACCTCAATGTTAAATATCAACACCATCCGACATGTGTACATATCAATTTTTGAAAACCCCTTTCTCTGTTTTGGGAAAAACCAGAAAACCAGTAGTAATTTTGCTCTAAATTCTTCAATATTTGTCCAAATTGAGCAAGCAAGAATTCATTAGCTTAGCAATGATGTCCACTAACTCCATGTAAGAGGAATTTGTCCAATTGTTTAAGACCAAAGATTAATTGCTCGATTAAGCTCACTCTGTTTCTCTGCACAACCAGTGGACAGGCTTTTTAATCAGCTCATTCCCAACTCAATTAGGCATAATTGATCAAACCAACCATATAGCCCTCTTCTCTAGTGTGTGTAGCAACCAATTTTTAAGTCAATTGTGGAAGTAACCAAACACCCAAGTGATAATCGACCTCCTCGTACCAAAAATATCACAAAACTACCCTGTTTCTCTGTGCAGAATGTGCCGCCTGCTGTAGAGGGCTTTGGGAGTGTTTGAAATGCTAATTGATGAGGTATACAAGTGCCCAACACACCTAGGTATGTGTGCAACCAGTCAATGCTTTGATTTTTACCAAAAACATGCTCCAAATGCATCAAATTTTGAGTTGCTTTTCTCTGTTTTGTGAGAGCTCAAAAAACCAAAATTTTTCACTCATTCAAATGCATGTAAATTGCTCCAAAATCACAGTAGGGCTTGCATAGGAGTTGCCAATACATTCCTCCTTGTCACATACATGTGTCTTTTGCCAGAATCACTTCTATTTCACCATACATCAGTGTTTCCAAGCTTTAATGGAAAGCTTCCAAAAAACCAGAATTTTTCTTTGCTTTGAGTTGCTCTAATTTGCTTTGTTTTTGCCTGAATCACCTGCAATCCGCTCAAGGATGTTTAGAAGACCTTACCCGGTAGGCCAAACTCTCAGATCTGATAGTAATCGGTGCTTCACAGCTTCAATGGCAAGCTTCACAGCTTCTTCTCCCTCTTCTCTCACTCACTCATAAACCCTAATAGACAGCATAAGGCTTTGATACCATGTTGAAAAAGTGGTAGAGGGAGAGGAGACACACACACAGGAGCAAACCCTAATGTATATTGCAAACCCTAACCATATAGGGAAGCCATCTCCCTTCTCACACAATGCATAAAGCCATAATCCATAATACAGACAACACTCTATGAGTTGTGTCCACACACATCTAACCCTAGCTACTGTCCACACACTATGACCAGCTGGACGCGGTCATTTATGTCTCACACATGTTCCTATCTAACATGCTAGCACATAGCATAGCTGGCTCACATTGACATCGAGCTTGAATCTCAATAAGAGGTTGTGGCCTTAAGTGAGGGAAGGGTCCCCTCACTAAGGGCAGTCGCCCTTAGTGGGGGGGACATCTCACTAAGGGCAATCGTCCTTAGTGGGGGACACCTCACTAAGGGTGACGTCGCCCTTAGTGAGGCCCCCCACTAAGGGCAATGTCACCCTTTGTGAGGGGACCCTCCCCTCACTTAGGGAAACCACATCTCTCTCTCTAAAAAAAGGAGATATTATTATTCAAAATTTTATATATTAAATAGAATAATTATTCAAAATTATGATTTTAATCATAACAATATGACCATCACGTATAAATTACATGTATTCATGAATATTCAAGATAGTTAAATAAGTAATTATTAATGAGAGTTAGTTACGTAAGCATTTATTATTAAATATAGTTATTGAAAACAAATGTTAGATTTTATATATTAATGACACTATTTATAATAATTGAAGAATGTATTTATGTTTGTCAAAAATAATCTTTTTTTTAAATGAATATATTTTTTAAAATTGATTCTAATATTTATAGATTTAGTGTTCAAATTTTGAATTCATTTTCATTAGTTTGTTGTGTGTTTGTGAGTTGATTTTGTGAGATATAGTGCTTGTCAAATACAGATCTCTTTCTCTCTCCTATCTTCTTTTAGTCTATATTTTTTTCATTGACATGGAGAACACAACTTTTCACATTTTTGTAGGAGGTTTGGAGAGTGATCCTATTGTTAGAACTGTGTAGGGACATTTTTATATTACTAAACTTAATGATTTTGATGGAATGTTATGTCCTCATTCTGGATTGAAAGTTTTTCCAATCAAACCACAAGATGATGGTTATATCATCTTATATCTATCCATCCAGTCAGCTAGACCCACTAGAGAGGAACGATGTTATATCTTTGATAAAGATATAATAATAGAATACCTAGTTGTTTCAATAATAGAAGAGTCAAGCAACACTATAGTAAGCACACCAAAGTAAGTCATTATTGATCTTACAATAGAAGATTCTCCCACACGTACACCACTTCACAAGAGTGTGGTCAAATACTTATTGTCTGAGGAATCTCATGCAGGTGTTCTTTGTAGAATGTTATTAGCAAGCACGCATATTGAGAAGGTAGAAGAGATTTCCCAAATCTATAATGGCAATGTGACTTTTGAGTTATCGAATGTACGTGATCCTTCAGCCTCTCCAATGTAAGTAATGGAGCAAGCACATGATGGCCATTGTTGCGTAAAACCTACACGGAGAGTTATGTGAAGTTTTCTGGAGTAGTATGAAAGAGTTCCTGTGGAGGCTTATTTGAGTGCACTGATTCCTTGTGTGGAAGTAGAACTATGAACGGCATACCGAATACAATATCATGGAGGATTGGTAAGCTTATTATCTTGGCTCAATTTCAATAAACCTTGATTAATAAGAGTATTTATTGGGACTTTGTAATTTTTCAAATAATAGGCAACCTCACACAGAAGCTTCCCTCATTGTGTGGGCTTAACAACGGATGGATATAGCTCTCTAGCTTGTTTCTACTTTTGCAAGAACAAACCTATATGTAGAAAAATCTATGATACTACGGTGTACTATTGTATGTCTGCTAACCCACATATGACCAGATTGATGATACATCAAGGGGAACATTTGCATACATTGTAAAGGGGCACATCAAGGCATGCATTGCAAAAGATAAGAGAACTTGTACAAGAGGAAATTTCAGAGGTGGCTACAAGTAGTCCAAGGAAGATACAAATGGATATCAATAAACAACTTGTATTAGATGCAATTGTTCAGGAGGCATACGAAGGATGGATCAAATATCAGTAACATGGAGTTGTCGTCTCACTATTATTGGAACACATACATCCCCTAATTCAATGTCAAAGGTAATGCGTATTCCATATTGATTTTAATTTTTTAATTATTCTTGTCAACTTAAGTTTACATAGTTTGTTAAGTTGTCTAATTCTCTTCAGGAGGATGGTACCTGCTTCTAGGATCAACAGTTCAGTGCAAGGAGCAAAGTCCAGTATCTTAGAATTGAAGAGACAATTCGCTTTTGAGTTCTTCGATGGTAGTCATTTTCCTAGGCAAGCGAGTTAGAGCGGTGTTATGTGTTTAAAATGTCAACCACAGGACCCGCATTGGGGTTTAGATCTGGTGAACTGTATGCCAAACATGAGATGGTGATTTAAAGAAGGCTTGGGTTTGTTTAGACCTGCCAAACATGAGATGGTGATTTGAAGAAGGCTTGGGTTTGTCTAGATCATGTCAGGCATGTGCAGGGATGGACAAAAATGGTTACACATGTATATAATCCAAGGTACGGTTTGGTCTTGTAAAATTCTTCAAAATTTTAAACTCATTTTCAGTTGTTTTAAACTTGTTTTTAGTTGCTTTCCAACTGTTTTGAACTTGTTTTCAGCTACTTTCCAGCTGTTTTGAACTTTTTTTCAATTGCTTTCTAACTGCTATATGATGGCATGTAGCCTGCAAGAGCTCATGATAATTGTGACTTGTGAAATGAAAGAGGAGGACACAGTGGCACAAGTTCTTTTTGGGGAAATGATTAACAATGTTGTGGTGCAAAAAGGCTTTTCCAAACTAGAATTTTTCGGCTTCATGGTGTGGTTGATGAGGTTGAAGCCAATTGGAGGGCAATTACAACAATCTATAATAATGGACCAGAGAATATATTGGAAGGTCATGACCATTCTTGTCTTTTTCATTGGGAACAAAACTTGAACATCCATACAGTACAATATGTAGTCATGAATTTTTAAGAAGAGCACAAGCAACTCTATCGTCAGGGCATTGTGCATTGAGTGAAGAAGAGACACTCTTGAAATACAGACACACTAGATCATGGTGGATGAACGTTAAAGTTGTTGATGTGAACTTACCAACCATGGATTGTTGCCTTAGTTGACGGCATACTAGATATCCCCATTGAAGGAAGCACCTTGTAGGGGTAAGTATTACTTTTTTGGATTTGTAATTTGAATTGTTAAGCTAATCTTTGATGGAATGTGGTTGGTACAACTTTGATTCTCATCAGTTAATCTTTTGTTATAGGAGGTGGACAACATTTCGACCACCAATCTAACAAAAGTTTGCACATCTCGACCACCAATCTAGCAAAAATGAAACATGCAAGTTGGTTAGCAGAAGAGGTTTTCAAGGGAGCCATCTCTTTATATAATGATGCTCTTTCAGATCTCGTTAATGCCCTCCACAAAGAATAATGCATTCATGCAAGGTAAATATCACAAAGCAGGCCCTACAATCACAAAGTTGAAGAAGGCTAGAACGTCAAAGGCTCCAAGTCCATCAACCAACCAGATTGGTGTGGGGAAAGTAGTGAGTGGCACTCCAATACATGTACAACCAAACTATAATGGTGATAACATTATAGTTAACTGACGTCGAAATCCCATAGTTATAAATCTTGAGGAAGATAACTCATCACAATGTTCAGATTATGTCATGGAAAACCAACCACAAAAGAAACAAGGTAGGAGATTAAACTTTCCACCCACTATTCCTTCAGCAAAAGGTGGTCACAATGCAAAGGGATTAGCAAGTGAATCAAAGGTGTAGTAAATTTTGGAGAATGACATACACAACTCAAAGGTGAGCCATACATCGAACACCTCTGCCACAACAAGTGTTGAGATTCAAGCTCGATGTCAGTATGAGTTAGCTATGCTATGTGATGGCAGATTAGGTAGGAACATATGTGAGACATAAATGACCAGGTGTCCAGCTGGTCATAGTGTGTGGACATTAGCCTTGTGCTGTTTATTAGGGTTTATGAGTGAGTGAGTGAGTGAAGAGGGAGAAGAAGCTGTGAAGAGAAGCTATGAAGCTTGCCATTGGAGCTGTGAAGCTTGGAGCACACCAAATACTATCGGATCTAAGAGCTTAGCCTACCAGGTAAGGTCTTCTAAACATCCTTGAGCGGATTGCAGGTGATACAGGCAAAAACAAGGCAAGTTAGAGCAAATCAAAGCAAAGCAAAATTCTGGTTTTTGAAAGCTTTCCATTAAAGCTTGGCAACATTGATGTATGGTGGAAATACATGTAAATCTGGCAAAGCAAACATGTATTTGAAAAAGAGGGATGTATTGGCAACCCCTATGCAAGCCTTAAACTAATTTTGGAGCAATTTGGAAGCATTTGATTGAGTGAAAAACTCTAGTTTTTTGAGCTCTCACAAAACAGAGAAAAGGAGGTGAAGATTTGATGCATTTGGAGCATATTTTTGGCAAAAATCAAAGCATAGATGGGTCACACACTTGCCTAGGTGTGTTGGGAACTTCATTCTATCATCAATTAATATTATAAACCTTCCCAAATCACTGTAGAGCAGGCGGCATAGCCAGAACAGAGAAAACAGAGTAGAATTTGATCTTTTTGGAGCGAGGAGGCCAATTAATCATTGGTTGCTTGATACATTTCAAGTTTTCTTCAGCAATTGATTGCTATACACTTTGGAGAAGAGGGATATGTGATTGGATTGATGAATTATGCCTAATTGAGCTGAGAATGAGCTGATTAAACAGGCTGTCCACTGGTTGCAGAGAAACAGGGTCATTTTAATTGAGCAATTAATCTTTGGTCTTATACAATTGGACAAATTCCTCTTACCACTATTGCTAAGCTAATGAATGCATGGTTGCTCAATTTGGACAAATATTGAAGAAATTAGAGCCAAATTACTACTGGTTTTTCTGGTTTTTCCCAAAACAGAGAAAGGGGTTTTCAAAAATTGATCTGTACACATGTCAGATGGTGTTGATACTCTACATTGAGGTTGTTTAGGTGTCAATGCAAGTTGCCCATACTTGATTGCACCACTACATTGTGATTTGGAGCCTTGGAAAGCGCATCAAAGCAGGGTATCCCGGACTGCGTGAGACAGTTCATCTTGGATGCATACAGGTTGATTTTCTACATCAAATTTGGAGTTTGTTGATCACTTTGGAGTATTTGGAGTATTCATTGGAGTGTGGTTAAGCTGAGGAAGGCTTGGTTATAGATTTGGACGAGTGCGGAAGGTGCACATTGAGCAAACATGTCGGATAATCCAGTACAGATTGTTGGTGAAAAGCTGGATAGGAAGAACTTCCAAGCATGGAAGTACAGGATAAAGAGTTTCTTGAAAGGAAAAGGATTTTGGAATCTCATTACAGGTGCTGAGCCAGAGCCTGAGCTACCTCGACAACCTACACAGCAGCAGCTTATTGCTCATAAGCAATGGTCAGAGAGAGCATTCAAAGTGCTGCATTATCTATCTATATATATTTCTGATGCTATGCTCATACACATACATGATGCTAAGAATCCCAAAGATGCATGGGATACTTTGGTCAAGATGTTTGATACAGATACGAGTGCTCGCAAGTCTCAGTTGGCGACAGCAGATACATAATGTGAAAAGGAATAAAAGGAGCATACATGATTATGTGCAAGAAATCAAGAAGTTTGCAGATGCATTGGCCACAATAAATGCCCCCATGCCTGATGATGATTTGGTGGATATTACCTTGCGTAGTCTTGGCAAGGAATACAAATCTTTTGATACATCTGGAGTACAGGTTTACCGGACTTTGATGAGTTGGTTTCCCTCTTACTTGTTGAGGAATACAAACTCAATGATTCATTTCTGGATGCATCTACTAGCCATGATGATGGCAGAAATTAGGCTTTCTATTCTCAAAGAGGCTTTAGAGGCAGGGGGAGATTCGCATCACATGGACGTGGTGGTAATGGTCGTGGATGGCAGGACAGGTCTCCACAACAGAATTTTCAGCCTTCATATGGTGCTCGAGGTGGTCGTGGATATGCACCTCAGAGAGACAGAGGTAACCCCCATGGTCGAGGACATTGGCAAGGCCAACAAAATTCTATGCAAGATGTGGAATGCCATTATTGTGGCAAATTTGGATATATGGCGAGAGATTGTTTCCGCAAACAGAATGATTTGAGAGGGGGTAGAGCACAACGTGGTAGTCATTATGGTGGAAATTATACACAACATGGTGGAAACTATGCATCAAGCATTAATGATGGCACTGCAAATCATTTGTTTGCCATGAAGCATGTTGTTGGATCGATGATGACAAATGCTGAGAATGATGATACATGGTATATGGACTCGAGAGCATCAAACCATATGACATGTCATGGTGAATGGTTTGAGCATATGAAGCCTATGGATGTCAAAGGCTATGTGGAAACAGGTGATGATACCCAGCATGTCATTACACATGTTGGAAGTGTACCATTGGTCATGCACAATGGTCAAACAAAGTCTATGTCAGATGTGTTATACGTGCCTTCTATCACAAAGAGCTTGGTCAAATGGTGGAACAGGGATCACAGGTTCGTTTAAACAAGCATGGATGCTTCGTTGAAGATTTCAAACATGGATGTAGAGTCATTGCTAAAGGAAAGAAAGAAGGCAGATTGTTTAAGCTGGATGCTGGAATTCCTGAGCTAAAATCAACCATGTTCTCTAAAAGTAAAAATGTGGTACAGGACATTGATATGTGGCATAAAAGGATTGGACATGTCAATATACAGAGATTAAAGAACATGCAAACAAGAGGCATTGTCAGTGGATTGCCTAGGTTCAAATATGATGGACATATGCATGTTTGTGAAGCCTGTCAGTTTGGGAAGCAGGCAAGGTTGAGGTTTCCTAGAGAAGGAAATATGAGTTGCAGGCCACTTGAGATCGTACATAGTGATGAATGGGGTCCTGCACAAAACCCATCTATCAAAGGCAGTTTATACTATGTGACATTCATAGATGATTTCAGCAGGATGACATGGATATACTTTCTCAGAGAGAAGAGTGAAGTGTTGGAAAAGTTCATGGATTTCAAAGCTTTTGCAGAAAAGCAATATGGCTGTTGGATTAAATGTTTGAGGACAGATGGAGGTGGTGAATACACCTCAAAAGCTTTTGAGCATTTCTTGAGGAAGCATGGAATAAGAAGACAATTGACTTGCAGGTATACACCTCAGCAGAATGGTGTGGCTGAGAGAAAGAATAGAGTTATATGTGAAGTGGCTAGGGCGATGCTCAATGAAAAGAGCATGCCAGATTACTATTGGGCAGAAGCATGTGCTACTACAGTGTATATACTGAACAAAACACTTACCGCAGCCATTCATAGAAGCACGCCAGAGATGCGGCTTACAGGTTACAGACCAGATATTGGACACCTTAAAGTTTTTGGATGCATAGCTTATGTACATGTGCCTGATGAAAGAAGAAGGAAGTTGGATCCTAAGGCAGAGAAATGTGTATTTGTTGGATATGCACAGGATCGAAAGGCATACAAATGTTATAACCCACAAACTAGACAAGTGGTCATCTCACGAGATGTGGTGTTTGATGAGCTTACTAGTTGGTACAAAGCAAAAGATGAGGGAGTCATTGAGTCACTTGAAGCTGATGTGCCTGTGAACTTGCCACAAGCAAGTTCTAGTTCTACTACTATGTCTGGGCCAGCAGCAAGCAGAAGCTGAGAGTAGCAGTGTATGTCCATGGTCAGGATGTTTGAGGCATGAGAGTGTGAGCACTCGGAGTAGTGCTATGGACAAAGGAAAGAAGAAGGTCGAAGGAATTGGAATCACAAGTTATGAGTCATCTAGTTCAGAGAGTTTGGATGAGGAGCTTGGCATACCTGTTTTACGCACACCTGGTGCTAGCAAGACAGATATGTGCCACCACATGCTAGAGTTACAGGTGTACAGAGTGATCCGCATGCATTACGGAGATCACAGAGGGTCAGATATCCCGTTGAGACAGATTGACATATCAAGATTTTGCTATGCACTATGCATATATGACATCTATGGTGAAGCATGTGGAACCTACATGCTACACAGAGGCTATTGGAGAGCATGTATGGGAGAAAGCAATGGATGTTGAGATGGACACATTGGTCCATAATGATACATGGGACTTGGTTGCATTACCAAAGAACAAGAATGTTATTGGCTGTAAATGGGTTTACAAAGTGAAGTGCAAATCTGATGGTTCTATTGAGAGACATAAAGCAAGATTGGTAGCAAACGGTTATGCACAAACCCAAGGTTTGGACTATGATGAAACCTTTAGTCCAGTGGCTAAGATGGGCACAGTGAGAGCAGTCATTGCTATGGCTGCAGCTAATGGCTGGGAAATGCATCATATGGATGTCAAAAATGTATTTCTAAATGGAAATCTACAAGAGGAAGTGTACATGGCACAGCCAGAAGGGTATGTACACCCAAGATATCCCACTCACGTATGCAGATTGAAAAAGGCATTGTATGGTCTAAAGCAAGCACCTCATGCTTGGAGTGATAAGATGAGCAGATATCTTATCTCACTTGGTTTTTAGATTTCTACAGTAGATTCTTCACTCTATGTGAAGAAGACAGAGCATGGGATTGTTTTACTAGTCATCTATGTGGATGACTTGATTATCACAGGTGTTCATGGTGCAGATGTGATGCATGTCAAGAAAGCTTTGAGTGGGCAATTTGACATGAAAGATCTTGGTGAGTTGAGTTTGTGGCCTACTATACATCTTCTAGTAGAGTCTATGAATGGCGAAGGAATGGATCTAGTATGGTTGCTGCATTCAGCTTCCTGTAATCCACACATACTTTGAGCTTGCCATTCATTTTTGGCATGATCACAATGGGGCTTAGCCAAGTTGCATTTTTTTATAGGTTGGATGAATCCTACTGCCAATAGTTTGTTGATTTCCTCCTTGACTTGCTTTGTGTAGTTGGGATTCATCATATACCATTGTTGCCTGGAACTGCATCTTTCTTCATGTTTATTTTGTGTTCTTCATACTACATCAATAGTTCTTGGAGTTTGTTCTACGTTACTTCTTCTAGTGTTACACTGATTTTAATTGTCTATGGTTTCTCTTCTGTCCCCAGATTAAGCTCCATGAGCTCCTCTTCTTGTACTCGGATGGATTGATGTTGCTCCCTGTCTTTGTAGCGCATTGCTTCCATCCATTCCTTTAGCCCCTTGGCTGATAGGTCTTCTTTTGTATTCCCTGCTGAGGCTTCAGCTTCTTCAGCTGTCTGCTCTTCTGACACTACTTCTGTGTGAGTTGCAGCTTCTTTTTTTGAAGATTCAGCTTCTCTTGTATGCTCCCTTGCTCATTGTGTGTCAATTATTGCAGTTTCTCCGCTAGCTAGACGTTTAGTACTTTTGCTGAGCATTTGGACACGATCTTTTCTATGTCTAGTTAGAATAAGTACATGAGATGTGAGTTTTCTCTGAGGATTCTTTCCTCCCCATCCTCCTCAATTCCTTCCAACATGTTTAGTCCTTCTACATACACAGCAGGATTGAATTCCCTCTTAGGATTTATGGAGATTTTTACCTTCTTTTTTTCCTTTTCTAATTATGATTTGTTCCCTATGCCAATTGTGTTTGATCTTGCCTTGTCAGAGTACGATCCCTCATTTTCCATTCAGAGAAAAAGAAAAATAATAGGGAAATCATATCCCCAGTGATCCAAATGTGCTCCCCTCTCGGACTAATCCTACTGGTTGGACTCTGTGGTGTTGATCTGCTACCTTCACAGCAAAAGGAGCATGGTCATAGTTTGTGAGGTTGAGTTATTTTCTATGGATTATGACAATATGTTTACTCCCGAGCCTCCATCTAGTATCGCTCCATGGATCTGCTTCCCTTTTAACATTATTGTTATCTAGGGTACATCATTGTTTGTTATTGTGATTTTTGTTGTTTTGATTGACTTGCATTCGGCTTTTGACTCATTGCTGTTGGAGAAATCAGACCATTAGGTAGCCTTGTAAGGATTCCTAATTTTTAGGGATTAAGGTTAATTTTGAGCATTCTTAACTTAGAGACAAAGGTAATAAAGAGACCTACTTATAGTTTACTCTTTTTAGCCTATAATTCCCCACCAAAAGTTTAGGGTCTAAAGTAGTCATTTTCTGTCTCTTGTAGCAAGCACTTTCCACATCACCAAGCTCGTAACTAAGGGGGGGGGGTAAAATAGTGATTTTGTTTTTCATTTAGCAAGTTTTTGAGCTTTGAAACTTATCCAAGACCCTTATATATATATCAAAAAATCAATTTTCAACCTTCGTTTCTCCCCAAAACCTCAGTTTCCCTTATATATATCAAAAAATCAATTTTCAACCTTCGTTTCCCCCCAAAACCTCCGTTTCCCTTATATATATCAAAAAATCAATTTTCAACCTTCGTTTCCCCCCAAAACCTCCTCTATCCCCTTAAATGTGACATCTTTTTCTCCCTCATTTATTGCCTCCACTTTCCCACCAAATCACCCTCATTTAATGCCTCCAAATTATCCTATCACTTTCCACATTATCATTCTCGCAACTAGGTGGGGACCAAAATTAGTGATTTTTTTCATCTTTTTTGAATTCTCCTTAAAACTTAACCCAAATCCATATATATATATATATATATATATATATATATATATATATATATATATAAGTTGATTTTTAAACTCAATTTACATCTAAATCCATATATATATATATATATATATATATATATATATATATATATATATATATATATATATATATAAAAGTTGATTTTTAAACTCAATTTACACCTAAAACCATCTCTACCCTACCTTTTGTTCTCCAAATCAGCCTCCTCTCTCTCTCTCTCTCTCTCTCTCTCTCTCTCTCTCTCTATTGTGCTTTTCTGGCTTAACATCAACATAGAGCTATTAATCCAACATTACTCGGCCTATTAATTCTTTTCTCCACTCGGTTGTGTGCCTTTTCACCTAAGTAGAATCGTTGCCTTGCACAAAATCATCAATATGTGAATATTCCATCACAAGAAGCTAGGTGTATTTACATGTTCGAGTGTTGGAAGAGTATGCGAATGTGCCATCATAGAGTAAGAGAAGATTGCATGGAGACAAGGTGGTCACACAAATGTGGATCTGTGGATTGATGGAAGTCTATACCCAGCAAACCCTTCTACACGACACCCACCAACTTTCAAATACTTGCCCTCATTTATTCAGTATGTGGGAGATGGTAACAATGGGATGCTTGGTTATTGCAAGAGATTATTAACAAGTGATGCTGGTAGAGTATTCTATTTATTCTTGCAATTGCACACTCTTCAAGGTACTGTGACATGAAAATTTGATATCTTTCATTTTCAATTTTGTGCATATTTTAATGGTTTCTCACAATGGTAATAAGGTGGAAGCTTGTCCAAGAAGATTGCGGCACCCACAATGGAATAACGGCGTGGTGATACGGTGGCTTGGCGGCTACCCTAATAACAATATTCTATGTTCAAATATAATGGTTTTACTTGATTTAGGATGCACACATTGTAAATGCCACAAGTATGCTTGATAAATACTTTGGTATGGTAGATAGGCTAGTGATGTAGAAAATAAAAGTGGGCCTTCATGCTCACATGGATTTTAATTGTATTATTAATATGGTATTCACCATAAGGCTACAAGTTGGAGAGTGTGGAAGGCATGTGGAGGAGTGTGTGTATGTGCATAATTGGAAAAGATTCTTCTAGAATGCCTACATGGAAGAGGAGAATTCTCCCATGTGTAAGTGGGATCTCCACCTACATGTAACTTAGACTTGGCTATTATCTCATCACACTTTCAAAGTCAAAAAATCTTCAATTTAATAATCAATAGAAGACTTAGCCTAAGAGGACAATTGATGGTGACATCTACCCTTATGTCACTGAAGGGTTGAAGATTTTTATGTTGTAATTTGTAACAATGGAAGAGAGGGTGATTCTCCACCTATAAAAGGAGCCCTCCTCTCCCTTTCAAATCAATGAATGAAGCCTCCTCAATTGAGTATTTTGTGTCATTGCCATTCTCTTATCTTTCAAACCCTTATTCAAACACTCTCTTTACATGTGAATATCTCATTTAGCATTAGCTCCTCATGCTTAACCCAATTTTGGACCTCTTGATGATTCATTTCTCCGAGTGTGCCAACCCCACCACGAGTAGAGATAGCCTCAACATCTCAGGTACAAGCTCCATCCTTGGATCATAACATTGCACAACTTATGGCAGAATTTGCTGATTTGAAGTTACACTTAGTCAATGCAAGGCCACCTAGGGTTCCACGAGCTGAGGATAAACCTAGGGATAGAAGTAGCCTCACATGCTATGAATGTCAAGAGAAGGGGCACTATCACACGGAGTGTCCAAAATTGAGGAAAAGAGAGGATAAAAGTTTAGCACTTTTAGAGGAAACATGCTCAGAAGAAGAAGAGGAAACATTGATGCCATTAATGGCAAAAAGGGGTCATAAAACTAGGAGTCAAGAAGAAGAAGAACAAGAAGATAAATCTAAAGAAGAGGAGAAAAATAAGAAGAAGAAGAAGTCATCTAGAAGAAAAATTGGACAATCTGACTTTCCTCTTGGACAAGGATCTCTTAACAGATCTTAGGGAAAAAACAGCACAAATCACATTTGGGCAGCTTTTGGCACTCTCTCCAAAGCTCAGAAAGGAATGGGGTAAGCTGGCTAGCACAAGGGAATCTAAGAAAAAGAAGAAGAGGGATAATGGGACTCCTATGGCTCAAAAGGTGGATATTGATGTAGAAGATTATGTGCCTGTGATTGATGTCATCATTGAGAGGCAAACAATTTCTAATGCATACATTGATGGAGGTGTGTCAATCAATGTCATGAGTGAAAAAATAATGAAAGATGCTGATTTAAAGTTGTCTTCTACCAACTCTCCCTATCGCATCAAACTTGCTGATAATACTAGGGTGAAAACCTTAGGAATTATCAGGAATTTGGGAGTGGATGTATGTGGTATTTCTGTGCCTACAACTTTTCAGGTCATTCCTACAAAGCCTGATGCTAGGGCTTACCCATTGATATTGGGTAGGCCATGGCTTCGCCAAGTGAAGGCAATTCAAAAGTGGAAGACAGGTAATTTTATTCTACAAGGTGAGAATAAGAAGGTCCACTACAACATCAAGAGTCGTCGCAAGAAAGTGGTAATAAGAGGTGAACCTTCAACTTCCAAAAGTTCAGAGTCAGAGTCATCCGATGAAGAGGGGACAAGTGGTAGCTCCGAGGATTTCATCTCAGAAGGGGAGGTGGAGGGAGTTGCATTTGGTCTTTCCCTGGGAAGGGATCGAGGAGACGCTGAAGACAATGGAGCCTTGGAAGGGGAAGCTTCTTCAACCATGTACAAGAAAGGAGATGTGGACCTCACTAGTCTTCACCAACAAAATGAACTTCTTCTTGATGAGTCCATATAGCAGGTACTGAAAGGGAGAATTACTTAAAAATGTTGGATGGATTTCCTAACCTTTTTGCAAACAGCTACTCACAAGTATGCCAAGTTACCCTAGTAGAGCACAAGATTGATCTCTCAAGCCCCAAAGTAAGCCAGTGGTACTGCGACTAAGGCGTTTGGGAGTAGTGCAAGCAGAGGTGCTTAAGAAGGAGGTAACTAATTTGCTTGAAGCTGGATTTATTTTTCCAGTAGGCAGAGAATTCAGAGTGGATTTCCCCAGTTGTAGTCACTCCCAAAAAGGGTGGAAAATGGTGTGTGTGTGTGTGGACTTTCGCCCTTTGAATGCATGCACAAAGAGGGATTATTATCCTCTACCCTTTCAGGATGAGATTTTGGATCAAGTTGCAAGTTATGAATTGTATTCAGTGTGTGATGGATACTCTGGATACTTTCAAATCTGGATTTGTGAAGAAGATCAAAGGAAAACCTCATTTATCACCCCTTGGGGAGTGCATGCCTATAGGATGATGCCATTTGGCTTGACCAATGCACCAGCAACTTCTCAACGCTTCATGAGTCAGGTATTTATACCTTACTTGGGAAAGTTTATAAGGGTCTTTCTGGATGATTTTTGCATTTATTCAAGTCGCATGGATCATTTGGAAAAGTTGAGATTGACCTTGCAAAGTATTGATGATGCAAAAGGGTGTCTTAATCTTGGAAAATGCCGCTTGGCACGAAGGAAGGTGGTTCTCTTGGGACATGTTATCTCAGAAGAAGGCATAGAGATAGATCCTGAGAAGGTGTAGGCAATTGTGGCCCTCCCACCACCTACCAATGTAAGGGAGGTAAGGAGGATTTTAGGTAAAACAAAGTATTACCAACGCTTTGTTGACATGTTCTCTGAGAAGATGTATCCTATAAATCTATTAACAAAGAAGAATGTTTCTTTCCAATGGGGGCCCGATCAAATTCAATCTTTTTGTTTGCTCAAGGAATGCATGAGTCAAAGTCCAATTGTGCAGCCTCCTAGGTGGGGGGAGGACTTTTATGTGAACCCAAGTGTCTCATCACATTCAGTGGGTGCTATACTCTTGCAAAAGGGAGAGCAAGGGCGTATGCAACCAGTGTATTATGCAAGCCGACAACTGACTAATGTCGAGGAGAGGTATGGTGAAATGGAGAAAGGTGGTTTGTCTCTTGTTTTTGCAGTAAAGAAGTTCAGGTCATACTTGTTACCTCGCCCTTTTTTCGACAACTGACTGATGCCGAGGAGAGGTATGGTGAAATGGAGAAAGGTGGTTTGTCTCTTGTTTTTGCAGTAAAGAAGTTCAGGTCATACTTGTTACCTCGCCCTTTTCTCTTCCTCACATCTCAACCTTCTTTACAATTCTTGGTCCGCAAACCCAATCTTGCAGGCAGCAGGAGGGAAGTTTGTAAAGTGGATTTGCGAGCTTCAAGAATTCTCTTTCACTTTTATTATAGAAAACACTACTAGGGCCTCTCTTGCAGATTTGCTTACAAGGAAGGAAGAAGAAGAAGAAACAGGAACAAAGGAAGAAGTATATGAAGATTTGGAGACACCACCAACTGCTTTCACTATGCATTTTGATGGAGCCTTTAGCCCTTCCAGGCAATGTGGGGTTGGGGGAATAGTTTTATTTGATCCAGGAGGAAAAGAGGTGTGGGCCAAGGGTAGGAAATTTCCAAAGGCTATATCATATATTTTACCCTCGAGCACCATGGACAACAAATCCCCAAGACAAGCATGGAGGATCTACTGGGGTTGGAAAGATGTGACATGAAAAATTGATATCTTTCATTTTCAATTTTGTGCATATTTTAATGGTTTCTCAATGGTAATAAGGTGGAAGCTTGTCCAAGAAGATTGCGGCACCCACAACGGAATAACGGCGGCTTGGTGATACGGCGGATTGGTGGCTACCCTAATAACAACATTCTATCTTCAAATATAATGGTTTTACTTGATTTAGGGTGCACACATTGTAAATGCCACAAGTATGCTTAATAAATACTTTGATATGGTAGATAGGCTAGTGATGTAGAAAATAAAAGTGGGCCTTTATGCTCACATAGATTTTAATTGTATTATTAATATGGTATTCACCCATAAGGCTACAAGTTGGAGAGTGTGGAAGGCATGTGGAGGAGTGTGTGTAGGTGCATAATTGGGAAAGATTCTTCTAGAATGCCTACATGGAAGAGGAGAATTCCACCATGTATAAGGGATCTCCACCTACATGCCACTTAGACTTGGCTATTATCTCATCACACTTTCAAAGTCAAAAAGTCTTCAATTTAATAATCAATAGAAGACTTAGCCTAAGAGGACAATTGATGGTGACATCTACCCTTATGTCACTGAAGGGTTGAAGATTTTTATGTTGTAATTTGTAACAATGGAAGAGAGGGTGATTCTCCACCTATAAAAGGAGCCCTCCTCTCCCTTTCAAATCAATGAATGAAGCCTCCTTAATGGAGCATTTTGTGTCATTGCCATTCTCTTATCTTTCAAACCCTTATTCAAACACTCTCTTTACATGTGAATATCTCATTTAGCATTAGCTCCTCATGCTTAACCCAATTTTGGACCTCTTGATGATTCATGATAATGGGATAAGGAGTTATTATCTTGGTGGGCCTGTGACTTCTCAAGGTAGCCCTTGCCTTATTGCCGCCCTCCTTTGGAGATACCAAGGGTTTTAGCGGTAATGAGCATGTGGAAAGACTTTGGGGACCATAGGTAAATCTTTACGATTGTCCACTGAGCAATGTTAACCCTTACCCTCTAGCTTGAATCATGAAGGAGATGAGAAGCAAGAGGCTATGTGAAAATTGAGGTTTCATGCAAAGAGAGGGAAGTGCAGTTTTTGTGGTCCAATATCCAAATTTCAACCGGTAATTACTCATCACTCGGGTATTGATTTCTAAAATTGATCATATGGCTAGAAAGCTCTTTATATGCTCTTTCCACTCATGTAACTAATTTCTTAATCCTTTACTTCATTGAGAATCAGAATTTCTCCCAAAGTTGCTAACTTTTAGGCAAATTTTGGCAGTTTTATAGTCTTGTAGTAAAATGCTCATAACTTTTCGCTCGGTTGTCCGTTTTTTAAAGTTTTTACATGGGTGCAAAGCTCTCTTCAAGCTTCACGTACCTATGTAATCCTCTTTTGCATAGTCTATATGGATTTAAAACTATAATTCTCTGTGTATCTCTTTTTGGCAATTCTTTCTTCTTAATAATGATTAATTCCTCTTAATCTCTTATCAAAAGGCCAATCCTATGTGTCTTATCCTCTTGTAAGTAATTGCTATATTCTTTTGCTTTAATATGTTCCGTCCAAATCACCCAATTCGAACGGATGAACCTTACCAACATTCCCCGTATGTTTCCGTTCACATAATCCTGAGTCGGAAGATTTTCTTTCAACAAAGAACTGCCCTCTTGTTTGGAGCTACCAGACTGGCAGAAATTCTTGCTTCTCCTAAGCCTTTCATCTTTCCTTCCATGAATTATGATCTCACCTTTGATGTATATATCTTTATCTTAACCTAGGGAGAGAAAGGAAGGTGAGAAGACTGTGAGGTTTCATACAAGTATGTTTTGATTCTAAGAAGTGACCGAAGTCCAAACCCCAACTTTGTGTCACAGTACGTTAGGTGGTTTGTACTAAGCCCTACTTCAGTCTCATGCCAAGGTTAAGGAGCTTGAGGATGCAAATCAAGAGGGTGCATCATGCATTGAAAAGCTAAGATAGACCATCGACCACATGAAGAGCACCCTTGTTGGAGCTAGGGAGCGTAAGAGGCCACTCAACCACATTGAAACACTTACGTGGGAGGGAGTGCTCGTAAGCAAAGAGTTCACGCAACACGGTATGGCTCTTAACCATTCCACTCGTAATGTCGATGCACTATCAATGCACTTCCAAGTTCGAAATGTCAATGCTTTCGTTTTGGTGTGTAACGCAAACAATTTCAAGCAGAGTTGCAAACAATTTCACAAGCAGAGTTGCAAAGCTTCATTAAAGCAGTAGTTAACACATGGGGTGAATTGAATATCGTGCATTACATGGTATTCCATAAATTTCTAAGGTTTGCACTAAAGATATCTTCTATTAATGCATTTTAGAGAAATGTGGTTTTGTTCTTTGACTATAGCACATATTGTACAATCATGGCGCATGGTTCATGAACACATATGGCTCCCTTGACATGTGGAGTACCCAAGGAATGGAGAAGAGTCATTACCGTGCAAGAGGAGTGTACTTCAAGAACACACGACATGGAGATAGTAAAACTTGCATAAACTATCTCAAGGAAATGTTTGATTGATTCTTTCGATACACCTTTGGAAGAAACATTTTAAGGGAGAGGGCTCAAAGGTCCAAATTGGCCCAGCTTGCCAAGAAGACATGGAAGGGAAAGAATGCACCATGGTGGAGGGCGGGGATGGAGGATAACATGGAGAGTCGGAAACATTTGGGCCCCTATTGACATCTAGGGTTTTGGTTATATGATCTAGGGTTTTGGTCTAGGGTCTAAGAGTTAGGTTATAGGGTTGGCTCTTCCAATGCTTATAAATAGCCTCCCTAGGACCCCCCCTCTCATTTTTCATTCCATTGCTTCTCTGAGCACTCCTTGTCATGGCAACCATGAACACTGAGGAGCTTGCACGATATTTGCTTGTTGACCTACAGCTACCCATTCTAACTGAAGAGGAGGCTGCCTCCCTATCCCAAGAAGCATGCTTGGAGAGAGGGTGATTGTGTTCCCACATCCAGTATTTGCAAAACCTTGGTGGCCGCATTAGCCATACTTCTTGGGTAAGTAATGTGTAAGAGCCTGAGCATCATTTGTTTCATGGTATAAATTTTTTATGATTAAAAACTTGTTTTACAAGTTTGCAATGTAAACCGAAGTGCATTCCACCACATCATAGGTGGTAGAGCCCCCAGTTACCCCATAGTGCCACAAGAAGACCAAGCCTTGGCCTTGCGCTTTGCCGCAAACATTGCACAACACCGGGAAGCTATGGTGCATAACATTGTCCAAGTATTGGAGTCCCCTACTGTTTCAAGCATAATTAAATCTAGTGTCGCTCTAAGCTTGCTTCGAATGATCTATTTCCCTAGTTAGGATCTTATAAGGAATGGAATTTTGATGGCAAATTTAGGCTTGCAATACTCACTTCTACCCTATATGTAATACAATACCAATAAATGATAATTTTGTTTTTTTGCCATGTATAGATTCAAGTGTCATTTTGCCACAATTTTTGTTTTCAGTTTTTCCAACTGTCATTTAATGTCGAAATTGTGGATTATCAAGTATTGTAGAATTGCATTTTTGGACAAAAAAACAAATGTGGGCCAAAAGGGTGCAAAAATGCCATGTGCGAGGTGCCCAGACTGGGCATTTTCGCACCCTTTTGGTCCATGTGAAACACCTCCTAAAATTAAGATTTCTTGCAATGATGACATTTTTTAAAGCTCTATATAAGAAGATTTTCCTCTTTGGGCCATTTCATACATTTGAGAGCATACATTCTCTTTGGGCCATTTATACATTTGAGGCTACGGTGCGCATGAAGCAGACTGTGAAGAAAGTCATAGAAGAGGAGATAAGAACAAGGGAAGTAGCTGGCAAGGGCATCACGGAGGAATTTAACGCCTCCATCAATAAAAAGAAAAGGAGGGTGATTGTGGATTATGACAACACCGATAGCAGTAGTGACACCATGTAGAGGAGTGACTCCATTCGGAGACCGATTCAGAGAGGACTAAGTTAGAGGACAATAGGCCATTGGGGGAGCCCACATGGGCTGGCATGGAGATTCCAGCACACCCGGTCGTAGCCTTGAAAACTCTTCCCAAAGGTCATGCCCCTCCTAGATAGCCATAGGCCACCAAGACTCCCAAAGAGCCCAAACGGCCAGAGTAACCTCCGCAACACCGCCGTTATAAGAGCAAGTTTTTCAAGCCCCCCGCATGCATGGCCTGACCCCCCCAAGCTTTTCCACATGGTCCATGATGCAAAATGTGCTCTGTCTTTAGAGTATTCTAGGAGATACACCATTAGCATAAGTCAACGGAGCTATTAATCTGGAGAGCTCCATTTGCACGGACATGTAAGGATTATAAGATGGAATGTCGCATGCAGTCTGTTGCCCTCGAAGCGTTGCACGAGGCGGCAGAGGCCTACATGGTCGCTCTTTTTTTAGACACTGACCTCTACGCAATTCATGCTAAGTGAGTGATGAAGGACATGCAATTGGCACGACAAATTCGCAAAGAAAAAGGGCTGCAAAAATAGGCCATCTAACTTTTAATGTAATTGGCCTATCAAGTACAAATGCAATATTTTTGCAATTATCAATGCAAGATAACTTTTTTTGTCTTTGTTTCATATTCTGCAATTGAGTGTTTGATGCGATGAATGATATACTTGGTCTATGAATTTACGCTAAACTCGATTGATGAATTTAGGGTATGGTTGGTCTATGAGTTTACCCTACGCTCGATTGATAAATTTACGCGATTCTCGGTCTATGAGTTCACTACATTCGTTTAAATGGAAGAACAACGTATGCAAAAGATGGGCTGCAAGGGTGCAAAAAAGGCCTATGCGGGAGGCCCACACAAGGCTTTTTTGCACCCCTCTAGCCCCTTTGGATTTCGATGTTTTGTGTAAAGTTTATGGATTTTTTCTGCAAATAGTGATGTTTACATTTAAGATGACTTAAAATTAGCTCAACTTAACTTACAATGCTCTTTGACATCGTCTTTCAACACTGACGAGACAAGTTTGGAGCGAAGGCAAATACGAAGCTCCAACTATACTAGCCCTTTGCACTAATGGAGCTAATGGGCTTTGTACCACTTTCATTTAATATGGCATGAGAGTTAATGCTTAAGTCACTTCAAATTTGTAGTCCTCACCCATTTTCCATACATTGTCACATAAGTCAAGAGGAAAGCAATTGTTTCTCCAGTTATACCTTGTAATTTGAGTTCAAGATTTTCAAATACATTTATTTTGTGTTCCATACCTTTGTAACAATAGTGCATGCAATCATGATATTTCTTACAATCTAATCATCTATAGGCCAAATGACCAACTTGAAGTTGGATCAAAAAACACTAATACATCCATGTAAGAATTAAATAACTCAAAATCTCATGTTAATTCTATTCATATTCCCACCTCAAAGTAATGGTACCATTTAATTTGTGAAAAGCCTTCTCTCTCTATTGACACCTAAGCCATCCATGTGGTTCTAGACGCACGTGAGACTTTATGTGATACACATATCAATGTTTGTGGATTTTTTTGTGCATATCAACGCTTTAATATGTGTCCAAAGATCGCTATACTATGTTTACTAGCAAGAAGACCTATCCACATGATGGGCCAGAAGGGAGCAAAAAAGGCCCGTACCACACAGGGCATTTTTATACTCCTCTGGCCCCTTTGGATTTTGATGTTTTATGCAATTCAAACACACAGAGAAGCTCACAAAGAATATAAAAAGATGAATCATATACAAACTCCACAAAAGATGAATTACAATTTGAAAGAGCCCATTTATATAGATTGCAATACAGTTCAACAACAACGATTCATAGAGATTGCAACAAAACAATTTGAAAGAGATCGTTTACATAAGACTTTACATATAAGAGGGTGAGATTCGTCCTACAAGGTCTGTCTGACGCTTTTTAGATATGGGTATCTCCCTTGTTAAGATGTCTTCTGCTATATCCTTGGGCAAGTTTTGGCCTACGGATTGTGCAATTCCTATTTGTTGGGTGAACACTTTTCTCTAATGTAGTCATTACAAGAGACTTCTTAACTAATATCACATAGCTAACTGACCGGCCTAAAGTGGCCATGCACAGTTGCTTTGACAACGCTTTGAATGAAAAAAGTGGGAAAGTGGTAGATGGGGTGGTCCTTATGGATTATAACAAAATTATCCACATGGAGAAGGGAAATATAATGGTTCAGGGCCGGGTATAGGTCAATGGAACTACTCATTCCCCCACCTCGCATGTCCTATCTATCGACCTCCTTTTTATCTTCATCTTTGTCAGCTTTGCGTTCCAAATCAATCTTGGACCTGGTCTTATCCAAATTTTCCCTCTTTGGACTCTCGCCACCCATCTCTCGGTATGGCATGACCTCAAGTTGGAGATTTTTCTAGGCAGTCTAAAACTCCTCAGTTATTACAAGAGCTTGTTAATGACGTCATCCTATCCCCAATCCGAGGACACCTTACTTCTAGCTGCCTTCCAACCTATCCAAACACACCTCATTGTAAGTGAACTATGATATTTATGAGAAAATACATTTATTTAAAGAGCAAACAACCCTTACCTTCTTGCCTTGTAATTTAAAGCAAGCATTACTGATTCCCTCGTACCCCAGGATGCATAGGTAATCACGAACATTCAATAGGCTCCAATGCTTGCTTTCTTGGACAATCTCTACCCCCACATTTGGTAAGCATATCGAGAGAGCTATGGACTCCACAACCTCCTCTTGAGCTTTGTAAGGGAATCCATGCTCCCTTCTTCCTCATCCACCCCTCATCAACAAAATCGAATGCACAAAGTGGCACGTGCTCGAAGAATAGAAAGGAGACACTGGATTGTACTATATTGCACTTGCAATGTAGACACTGGATTGTACTACATTGTACTTGAATTCTCCCCTTTGTGCTTCCCCTCCACAAGGTCCCACCCTTGGCCAAGTAAATTAACCATCTCTTCAACACCCACAACCTTGCACATGTACATGGTGGGTGTTTGGGTGCACTCAAAAGCCTGAAACATGTGGGCAAACACATGCATATGGCATGCCCAAGTAAGACCCACTTGTCTTGAGGCCTTGATGTACTTAAAAGAGGCTTGTATATCACTAGCCATCTTTGCCTTAAGACCAATCACAGTCCAAACATCAGGCATTGGCCACTCAATGCCAAAGAGAGGAGGGGAGGGGATCTCTTCAAAGCTTACCAAACCCGTTGGCCTGTGTGGGCACGACATAGTTGTGTGTGTAGAAGAAAACTTTCCAACGAGCAAGGTTAGAAGGGGAAATGTTGGATAGTATTCCATCTCCTATATGAGCATCAACGATATAGAACGTCCCTGTTAGGCTTCATACAGGCTGCTCCTCAATGAAGTTGGAAGGGAAAATATCTAGAAACAAACAAACCCATCAAACGATGTTGAAAACAAGAGCCCATGTAAACCAACCTACTAGAGAGAAATCCATACACTTATAAGGAAAAAGAGGAGTGAGCCATTGGGGCCGCAATGAAACATTCGTTTTGCTAAGTACACATGTTGTACAAGGTCCACCAACCCATCACGCCTTGATTCCTTGAAACCTTGTAGACGCCCCTTCCAATGGTGCTCAACCACATCTCGCGACGTCGAACTCGATGGGGTCTAGTGGCACTAGGTTACAAATAGACCCAATCTCCCTTGTGAAATTGCATCCCAATCCAAGCATCGTGCTCATCCCTCACATTGTGCAAGAGCGTAGACTCTATTATGTCTCTTGGCCTTCTCCTCGATGCGAAGATGCACTATCCTCCATGGTTTCTTATGCTACAATAATTGGAGAGAGAGAGAGAGAGAGAGAGAGAGAGAGAGAGAGAGAGAGAGAGAGAGAGAGAGAGAGAGAGAGAGAGAGAGAGAGAGAGAGCTATGGAGATTTGAGCTGTTGGTTTTGGGGGGGGGGGGATGGAGTGTAGGGTGATATTGGAGTGTAGAGAGAGAAGATGGAGGTGAAAAAAAACTCTTTTTTGATATAGTATGGTTTGGTTTGGGTTTTTAGGGAGGGAAAATCACTTTTTTGAAATTTTTGAAAAAACCCAATTATTTAGGGTTTTTTGATCCACGAGATTGATGGGGGCTGAAAATGATGGAGCCCCCTACTTCCCCCCCCCCCAATTTATGAAGGCCAGCCCCTACTTTTTGAACCCACATTCGTATTAATGAGGAAGACAAGCCTAGTTGCCCCCTCCTTTTGGAGGAGACCAAATGTGCACACTGCTCTCTTCCCATTGGTCCATTGCTAATGAGGGTCATTAGCAAAGTTCCCAAAAGATGTCCAAAGGCTTTCTAATGCAAGTTGTTGTGTTCTTCCTTGGGACCTAGCAGATTGCTCAGCAACTTCCTCCTGTATAGTTGGGCACTAAGGATAGAAGTTGATCAAGGGATATGTCTAGTTTTAACCCCTTCATATCTTCCCATATGTCATATTATCCTACCTTTTCCTATGGCCTATTGTTTTGTGGCAAAACTTGTTTTGTTGCTTACTGTTGTCTTCTTTCCGCATAGCACCTGAGGATTATGCCTCATAGTTTCTTCTTGTTGTGTTGCTTGAGCTCTTTTTGTGGACTTGTCTGCCCTCACTCCATTCTGCTGCTCTTGTGCAAGTTGTGCCTACTTCATGAGCACACTGTCTTCTGCTAACCATTGGCTTCTTGGGTTCCTCTTCTTCCTTTGGTTTGTCAACTTGTTCATGTACCTTGCAAGGCTTACCTTCTCATCTCGCACCTTCTCTTGGTCTACTGTCATGGCCATCATGTGAGGATTATTATCCTGCATCCCTTCTTCATCTGACTCCTTGTGAGTCTTATCTTCTCGTGGCTTCCCTCTATTCCTCTTGGATGTTGTCCGATCTGAAGGGTATTCTTTTTCTGTGCTTCTTGCACCTCCTTTGTTGCATAATCTCTAACTTGTTTTTGTTTTTCCCATTCCACATTATTTTTCTTCTGACTAGCTAGTTCATTTGACACAGCCAACTTCTCTTTTCCCTTTTGGGATCTGGTGATGACGGCCATAGTTGGCTATACACCTTCTAGCTCTTTGATGTCAATGATGTTTATTGATGGGTGGCTAGTGCATCCACCCCTCCTACCTTTTCTTATAGCTCTTGTTGTGCTTGTGAAATACCTAACAATCATGTCACTGGTGTCCAGGTTTTCGACAGTAATAACATTGGAACCCATCTGGCTGCCTAGTGCCACCTCGTCCTCTACCTTGCCCTTATCCATAGTAAGGTCTATAAGGTGCCGGTGGCTATGGGTGTTGTTGTTGTTACTACATTGACGGTTGTGCTTTCCCTATTTCTAACATTGTATCGGCAGCTTGATGTGTCAGGTGTGTGAATGTATGGCAGATGGCACATGTTGGTTACATTTTACATTCCTCTTTCAGATGTCCTTCATTTTTATAGGTCGGGGCAGAAGACACCTGTTCTATAGTCAGAGAGTTAGAGGTCTTACCAAAGTGCACAACGAGCTTCTCGGCAACCTTCTTGGCTAGGACATCCACCTTGTTGCATTTTTGTTTTCTCTTCTTCTGCGTTTGGTTTCCTCCTTAGTGTCTAACTTAGATTCTGAGTTTTTTTATTCCTGACTCTCTTCCGGAGTCACTATCTGAAGAGTAGTACTTCTTGCTCTTTTTTTTTGACTTCTTTTACAATGTTGTGTTCCGCTCTTTTAGCAACTTCCACGAGCCTGTTAAACCCTTCTATGTCAATGTTGGTGGCTGCCACTATCGGTTTTAGTTTCTTGTTGAGACCATGCAGAAACCAGTATGTAAGAACTGTTTCAGATGGTCTGTCAGCTAGAGAAAGTCATGCACGTAGAGTGTGAAACTTGGCTGCATAATCTTCCATTGGTAGCATCTTCTGTTTTAGACTTTACAGCTTGTTCTACAGTTTAGAGTTAGTTTTGACAATTCTAAATCTTTTGAGGAATTCTTCTTTTAGTGCATGGAAGGTGTGGAAGTGGTCCAGGTCATTCTGGGATACATTTAGTTGGTATTCCTTGAATGTGACTTGGAACTGGTCCCGTTTTCTTTGATCAAGAACATTGGCACAAGTGTGATTTACCTTCCACACAACCTCAAATTTCATGACATGGGTGTTAGGGTCTTTCGCCTTCTTACCCTTAAAGTTGGGTATTTGTTGTTTCCACCTTGGTGAGCTATTTGATGCTGATGAATTGTGGGGAGATGTGAAGCGTTTGCCAAGCCGAGTGGGGCGTGCTTCTGGTGCAGTTGATTCTGCACGGGATGGGTAATGAGCTGTCTTGCTATTTCTTCTTCAAAAAGTTCCTCCCCCCTTTTGGAGTGTTGCTCCAAAATGTTGCCTTTGTGAGAGTTAGAAGTAATTTTGGCAATGCCTAGGTCGAATGGGTTCAGAACTCACAAGCCATTAGCCTAAATAGAGAATGCACCCAGGACTACAAAGCTCACTCTCTCACTCACTCACTTAGATAGTACATAATGAAATAATGCTTAAGGGCTCTGTACTACTACTGTTAAACTTGTACAATGCTATTCTGCTCCTCCAGACTAACTTTGTGTCTACTATTCTCTTCTATCCCTCTATATATCTATCTCCTAATAACTGCTAACTGCTAACTACTTTCTTCTTTACTATCTTGGAAGGACCTTCTTCATGTCCCATCTAGCCATTGCTCTTACTATTATAAGACTCATTCTGTTATGAAAATACTGCAATAAAGTACATATGATTACAACATGCATGCATGTGCATTGTTGTCTATACACGGCTATTAGTGTATTGGCCTTTTATTGTCGGCCTATATCCTCCAGCTAGTTCCTCAAGTCCCACCAATCAACCCCTGTCGGATCAACAAGGTTATGAAATGCACCTGCCACTTTTCAAGCCTTGATGAATCAAGTTCTTCACAAAACCATTTCTCTACAAGTTCTTCACAAAACCATTTCTCTACAAGTTTGTGATGGTCTTCTTTGACGGCATTTTGGTGTATAGCAAGGGTGAAGAAGAGCATTTTAAGCATGTGCACATGGTTTTTGATGCTTTGTATGCCAATTAATTATATGCCAAGGAAAGCAAGTGCACATTCATGGTTAGTGAAGTGAAGTACGTATAAGAGTGGATCTCAAGAAGGTGGAATATGTGCAAAAGTGGTCTATTCCAACCAATACAACACAATTGAGGGGTTTCTTGGGACTCTCTTCATTTTATAGGAGATTCATTGAGAATTATGCACACGGCCACATCATTGAGATGGACAACTCAAGAAGGAAACATTCTTTTGGGATGTAATTGCAAATAAGAGTTTTGAAGAGCTCAAAAGAATGCTTACATTAGCCCCTATTTAAGTGTGCCCCAACTTTTCAAAGCCATTCACAATATAAGTCGATGCATGTGGAAGAGGCATTGGGGCCGTATTGTATCAAGATGGTGGATTGATTGACAAAGAAGGTGCACTTTATTCCAACCAAGATTACCCATTCGGTATCTATGGTTGCAAGACAATTTGTGGAGTTTGTATTCAAGTTGCATGGAATGCCTCAACAAATTATGAGTGATAGAGATGCCAAGTTTATGGGTTCATTTTGGAGAATGCTATTTGAACTCATGGGTATAAAGTTAACCCGCCTATCACTCAGAAATGGATGGGCAAACGAAGAGAGTCAATAAAAGTGGGTGGATACATATTTGAGACACTTTTGCCATGATACTCAACATGCTTGGGATGAGTCGTTACCTTTGGTAGAATTTGCTTTCAATAGCACAAATCATGTAAGCATTGGTATGTCACCTTTTGAGGCTACTTATGGATACAAAGTGAATGTGCCAATAATGATCAACAAAGAGGAGATTACAAATTAAAATGCAAAGGATGAGGTGGATAAAATTCAAATCCTCATACAACAATGCAAGGATAATTTGAAGAATGCCCAAACGAGTATGAAGCAATATGCTGATGCCCATAGGAGATTTGTGGGATTCAATGTGGGTGGCTGGGTGCTTTTACACATACCAAAATCAAGATATGCATCTCTCAAGGGTAGTACAAACACCAAATTTGCTCATAGGTACTATGGACCATATAAGATTAAGAGAAGGGTTGTGCAAGTAGCTTATAAGATCTTGCTACCGAAACCCACACATATACATGATGTGCTTCATCTCTCTCAATTGAAAGCGTATATGGGGCCCCTAATGGAAGTACAAGGTGAGTTATCTCCAATGAATGAGGAAGGTATGTTCAAGTATGTACCAAGAAAGGTGTTGGGCACTAGAGAGAAGGTGCCATGCAGCCGTCCTTTGGTGGAATACCTTGTCAAATGGAGAGGTTTACCCAACGAGACGAAGCTTCATATAGCAACCCACCTCAATCTTGGAAGCTTATGAGCATTATCGATGTATTTAGTGGATCAAAAGAGGAGGCATAATAGTGATTTTGCTTGCTAGAATTTTCTATAAATCATTGTTAGAGACCTTCATACTACTTGGAGATCATGGAACTTGCATTTAAAAGTGTTGCTAAAGGAGGTACCATCATGGAGAACAAGTTTGGGGCTATTTTGCATGCTTAAGATGCAAATGTTTTGGCCGTTGGAAGCAATTTACAACCATGAATCACTTGGGAATGTTCTCACATAAGTCATTTTTTTCCACATACCCAACCCATATGGAAGCTTAAATGTTATAAGGTTTCGAGGACGAAACCTTTGAGGTGGAGATGGTTTGTAAAAATGAAGTGCTAAAGGACTATTGGATTTGGGCATGGCCGAATGTGGAGGCCAAGGCATTAATAGGTGTGAAAAGGGGCCAAAGGTATATAAGAGAATTATAAGGCCAAGTTGTAAATAATCACTTTTACTCAATATCAATCAAGCCTTGCACATGCAAGCTTTCATGCATGTATGGACTCCATGTAAATGATGTCTTCTCGAGTCCATGTTAATGGTTATCTCTCTTCCTTCCTTTGTTTCACGAACTGTTGATGAGTAGTAGCGTGTTAAGCCTTTATTATGAGGCTACGCTACTTGGAGCATGACCACCCACACCAGTAATCACTACCTCAGTCGCAACCCACGCCTACGTTTAGCGACACTACCTATGTGCAGTGCAATTGGCATTTTTTTTTAAACTTTGAAACATTTCATCACCACCCACAGCAATAGTAGATGCTCAGCAAATTTAGAAGCTTTATCTACAGCAATAACACCAAAGTCAACAATCAACAAAATTCAGGTTTGAAAATTTGGGGCTTTCATAAGATAAGGTAAAAAAAGCATCTTACAACTACAAAAAATTGAGGCATTTTTTATTTTCAACAAATCAGCAAAATAGGTAAAAATTGAAGCTCCTACACTTTACAAAAATTGGGAGTTTCTCTAAAAACAAGAGAAATTGACCTAATCAAAGCCTGCAATTGCCAAAAAAAGGACTTTTTGTAAAAATCAGTGTTGGAATTAGGGTTGCAGGAATGCACACACAACTTCAAGAAGATGAGGAAGCTTGAGCACAACACAGTAGTGTATTATGAGTGCCAAAAATGAAAGATAACAAGCCCTAGAAGATAATGGGCGTATATACAATGCACAGGGGAAAAAACCTCCTAGTGAGGGAAAAAGTGCCCCGGCGGTCCTAAGTGTGTTCACACACATCACTACTATAATATGGTAACAAATCCCCCCTGGAGTGATGCGGTGAACAAGAGCTAGCACTCATGTATAGGGAAGTGTCTAGCTATGTGGACGAATCCACAAAAGGGAGTAAGCCCAAAGCTTTGCGAAAAGCTTCGAACTTCTCACGAGGCAGAGCCTTTGTGAAAAGGTCTGCAAGGTTATCCTGTGTTGGCACATAAGCCAAACTGATCTCTCCTGCAGAGAGTCTCTCCCTGACATAATGGTAGTGCACCTCAATGTGCTTCGTACGAGCATGGAACACTGGGTTCCGCGCAACTGCCAATGCGCTCTGACTGTCAGTGAAGATGGTGGTGGCAGATGGCTGCCCAACACCCAAATCAGCCATAAGGCGTGTGAGCCACACACACTCAACCGTAGCTGTGAAAGCTGCCCTGTACTCAGCTTCACAACTAGAAGTGGCCACAGTAGGCTGCTTCTTGCTCAACCATGATATGCATGAGCTTCCAAGCATGAAGCAAAAACCACTCGTGGACACGCGTGTGTCATAACAACCAGCCCAGTCAGAATCTGAAAAAACATGTAAATCTGGCGGCAATGATCCCCCCTTGGGATAAAACAACCCAAGATGCCGAGTACCACTCAAATAGCGAAAGATACGCTTCACTGCCTGCCAATGCTTAATGCCTGGGCTATGCATAAATCTGCTCACCTGTGAGACTGCAAACTGAATGTCTGGCCTCGTAATGCATACATAAATGAGGCAACCAACAGCTGTCTGATAGAGTGTGACATCAAAGTGATCTCCAGCATCATGAAGACTCAACTTCAAACCTGTCTCCATTGGAGTAGCAATAGGCTTGCAGTCTTCAAGGCCAAATCTCCGCAACAATGTTTCAATATACTTTGTCTGACACAAAGCAATACCTCCATCACACTGCTTAAATTGTATCCCCAAATAATGATGCAAATGCCCCAAATCTGACATCTCAAAAGAGGCATTCAAATCAGCCTTAAAATCAGCAATATGACTCTCATTTGGTCCTGTGAGCAGCATGTCATCGACATAGAGAGCAATGATTAGATGTACACCATCCACACGTTTAACATACAAAGTGCTTTCTGTTGGACTATTCTGAAACCCATGTGCAGTCAAATATGCATGTATTTTTTCATACCAAGCTCGTGGAGCTTGCTTTAAACCATATAAAGCCTTTTTTAACCTGCACACTTTGTTTTCCTGCCCTCTTTGAACAAAACCACGAGGCTGCGATACATACACCTCCTCATGCAAATCTCCATTTAAGAACGCAGTCTTTATGTCCAGCTGATGTACATTCCAACCATTATGAGCTGCTAATGCACAGATGCTACGAACAGTGGTCATACGACATGTGGGAGCAAAAGTCTCATCAAAATCAATGCCCTTCTCTTGAGCATAACCTTTTGCAACAAGCCTACCTTATGGCGATCCACTGTGCCATCAGGCTTACGCTTCAATTTGTATACCCACTTAGTGCCAATGGCCTTCTTGCCAGGGGGCAAGTCACATAAAGACCATGTACTATTCTTCATAATAGCATCGTATTCTGCTTGCATAGCAGCCATCCAATTTTCTGAACTTTGTGCCTCATCAAATGAAACAGGCTCACTTTCATCGCACATACTAGAAACAGCCAATGCATAACAATCTGACGCATAAGAGGCACCATGAGAGCCAGAACGAGTGCGACTAGACAAAGGGGCATCCAACTTGCTGTCACGCAAAGTCTGCACCGGCCATCTAGGCATGTTCCTAGAGCCCTCAATCTCTTGTCTCTCATCCTCAAGTGCATCATGCACATCTGCATCAGATATAGGCTGATCTGTGCCATCATTTAAAACCTGCATAGGCTGAAAAACTGCCTCATGAGGTATTTCACTTGACTGTGCACCACTGAAAAGAGGCAACAATGTATCATAGACATCACGTGAGCTGATATCTGTCTCCTTAGTACATGAAACCAAGGGCTGAACTGCATCTTCCACAAATACAACATCACGGCTAACCAAAATGCGCTTTGTCTGTGGATGATACAAACGATAGCCTTTGCTCTCACCACTATATCCAACAAAAATATATTTGACAACTTTGTCATCCAATTTTCTGCGATGTTGCACAGGCACTAATGCATATGCCAGGCAACCAAAAACACGTAAATGGCCAACAGATGGCTTGCGGCTATGCCAAGCCTCATATGGAGTGACAACCTGTAATGCTTTGGTGGGACACCTGTTTAGTACATAAGTGGCACACATGACAGCCTCAAGCCAAAAACCATGTGGTAGACTTTGACTCTTAACCATACATCTTGCCATTTCCATGAGAGACCTGTTTTTTCTCTCAGCCACACCATTTTGCTGTGGTGTATACGGCACTGTACATTGGTGTTTTATCCCACGCTCAGCCAGAAATGCATTAAATTCTGAAGACATATACTCCCCCCCTCGATCTGAACGGAGGGTGCCCATCTTACTTTCTGACACATTTTCAGCCATAACCAAAAACTGTTTGAAGCACAAAAACACTTCGGACTTTGCCTTCAAAGGATATACCCATGCATGCCTGGTAAAATCATCAATGAAAGTCACGAAGTAAAGGTAGTTTCCAAATGATGGAGTTTGCATGGGACCACAAACATCACTGTGAACAAGCTGCAATCTGCGTTCAGCTCGCACTGATCCATCTTTGGGAAAGGAAGCACGCTGCATTTTACCCAATATGCAGCCCTCACAAACATGCTTGACAGGTGCCTCAAGCTTAGGCAAAGAAGACACCATTTCAGATTTCTGCAGGCGCAGCAAACTTGCAAAATTCAGATGACCAAAACGTGCATGCCACAGTTTTGCATTTGAAATAGCCTGCGTATCCATAATAGCACATGCTGAATCCTCTACACATTTGCCATCCATATTGAGCTTATACAGCCCTCGACATAGTGAACCAGATGCTACAATGATGTCACCACAAGAGAGATCATGAACAGTACATCTGTCATCCACAAATTTTACAACCAAACCTGTTTTGGCAAATGCGGAGACTGACAGCAGATTCTTTTTGATCCCTGGCACATACAATGCATCAAAAAGTGTAAAGGTGTTGCAATTTGCAACATTCAGCACAATCTGTCCAACTCCTTTAACGGGATAAGAGGAGTTATTGGCACAAGTGACAGTATTCCCTGTGGGAGCAGACTCAAGGAAAGTGAATAAACTGCGCTGCGAGGTGATATGCTTAGTGGCACCACTGTCAAAGTACCATACATCTGAATCTATTGCAGACATACATGTGTCATGCAAAGATGGGTCATAACTGCACTGCGCATTGAATGCCCATTCTGTATCTTGAACAACATTAGCAGATTCATTGTTAGAAGGAGAGGCATCTGCAACAGCCATACCAGCCTCTTTCTTTTTAGCCTCTTTCGCAGCCAGCTTAGGACACGCTTTGATGACATGATCATTTCCCTTACAGTACTTGCAAAATGTCTTCTGTTTGTCACCCTTCTTCTCATCTTTGTCTTCCTTCTTTGGTTGCGCAGCATTTGCAGATTTCTGCTTACTAGAAGAAAAGCCAGCTTTACCTTTCCCGCTTCTCTGACTAGCAACGAAAGCTTGATCTGCGACACGCATAATATTCCTGTTTTGCCTTGACTGGTCTTCTTGCAGCAAAACAGAAACTAACTCCTCAAATGATAAGGCATTGGGATTGCCTTTCATCATCAAGCGAAGAGTGGAAGCAAAACCCTGATAAGAATCTGGTAGACCATTCAAAACAGTCTGCACAAGTGAACTGTCTGACAGGATTTCATCTGCAGAAATGAGCTGCTCTTTGAAATCCTTGATCTTTGTCAAAAAGCTATCCATAGAATCACCTTCGTTCATATGCTCACTCTCCAACTGTTTTCGGAGGTAAGCAACACGAGCCTCATTTCTTGCCTGATACAATGTGGCAAGTACATCCCAAGCATCCTTAGAAGTCCTGCAGGAGCGAATATGTGGGATAATGGTACGTTTGACAGACAGCGCAATCAAGGCATGAGCCTGCGCATCTCTACCATCCCAACGAATCTGCTCTGCTGAAAGTGGTGATTCTCGAACAGCTGCTACAGCACTTGTGCCTGCACCATCATCAACAGTACCTGTTTCTGATGTGTTTGCAGCATTCCCAGCCACAATAGGACGTGCATCAATACCCTGCACAATGTTCCATAACCCCTTTGCTACCAATACATGTCGCATCATATATGCCCACAATGGATAGTTGGTGCCATCCAACTTATCCTCAGCAGCCAACATGCGGAATACATCATTGTTGTCAGCCATGGCCAATGACTGTACTACTAGATGTAAATGCTGTCTGTAAGAGGTAAACCTGTATAAAATCGACCTGTGCTATGTAGCACAGCCCAAAACAGACGAATGGGCACCTGTCCTGCAGATTTTAATCTTGACAGAAAATCTGCACAGTAGGACGATTTTGCCTGCGCAGTACTTGGAATGCAAAAACGGAGGGCGAAATGACTTCAGATCAAAATTCTCCCACGGCATATACTAACCTGCAGACGCTCGTGAAACCTCGTCGCAATCGGAGGAGATGAAGCGGCAGGTGCCGGTGATGCTGCCCGGGAGGAGGAAGCCTGCTCTGATACCAATTGTTGGAATTAGGGTTGCAGGAATGCACACACAACTTCAAGAAGATGAGGAAGCTTGAGCACAACACAGTAGTGTATTATGAGTGCCAAAAATGAAAGATAACAAGCCCTAGAAGATAATGGGCGTATATACAATGCACGGGGGAAAAAACCTCCTAGTGAGGGAAAAAGTGCCCCGGCGGTCCTAAGTGTGTTCACACACATCACTACTATAATATGGTAACAATCAGCCCTCTGCATCAACATTGAAGCCACTACAACAACCACTGCAATCGACGGGTTCTTTGGTGCTCAGTTCCCTACATGGCAAACCAAAGATACATCTTCTCTTGATGAGGGAGGGTGTCTGGAGAATAATCTTTGTAGATGATGAATACCGAGGATCCAACGAGCCAAAAAAGCAGAAGCTATGGCGACAATGCAACGAGAGAGCTGTTGCACTAATCGGCCTCAGTTTGGTAGACACTCTCGCTCATCACATAGACTTCACACAAACCTCCAAGCAAATTTGGGAAAAATTGGAGACTCTTTTCGGTAACAAAATCACTAATTCTAAGGTTTTCTTGAAGTTGAAGTTCTATGATTTGAAAATGCTAGATAATGAAGAATTAAGTGATCACCTTGCCAAGTTCTACTCACTAATTCAACAGGTTACTGATGATGAGGACAAGGTGGTAATTCTCACAAAAAGTATGCAAGATGTTACCCCATTTCAGCAAACCATCAAAGTCATGCAGATAGCTTCAACATCATTTGAAGATATGGTAACCTGCTGCTTGAAAAAGACAGAAGAAACAAAGAAAGTAAAATAAGAAACAATGTGAAATATGACAAAGCTTTTGTAGGAGAGCAGAATTGGAGGACCAACAAGAAGATTTAGTGCAATTACTGCAAGAGAATAGGGCATAAGGAGGCCAACTGCTTCAAAAAGCCAGAGAAAGGGCAAGAGAAACACCACCACACAAATCTTGATGTGATGAAGATGAAGAGGAACCTGTTGAAGAAAACATATTTGGAGCAATGGCCCAAGTCTTCCTTGATGAGGTAGATGATGAGTGGGCATTCTAGCTGCCTTTATCAATGTGTGTGTCAAATAAGGTTTCTCCGCCTTAGGAATTTCCTTGAAAATATGATTGTATCTTTGTTTGTGTGTGTTTTCCTTTCCTGTGGGTAACAAAAGCCTTGATGCTTTAAAAGGCTCCTTTTCTCATTTATCCCACTTGGGAAGCAAAGGGATGACTGAAGTTCTAACCTTGCTTCCTTGGTCACATTATGTTATTGGAGGGTTATCATGACACAGAGGTGTGCATGATGAGTTGACTCTTACACAATATGTGATGGGATTAGAAGGTAGTATCTTTCTTTTATGTTCGGGTCTCACCACCTTTACTCCGATTGTTGGGATATATCGGAGCTTGTATGTGTGTGAACAACCCCTTTAATGGCTGTAAGTGTGCTTTAGAGTATTCGTGTGTGAACCACCTCTTATTATAGGTGGATAAACTCACATTTAATAAGGGTCAAAGGGTTGTCAAGAAAAGCTCGCTCCAAAATCACACTCTCTACAATCCCCTGAGTTCCCTTCTCCTTGTGTGAAAATTAGTCACTTGTATATGCCATTTTTTATTATAAATAATACACAATCATTCCCTTGCAATACATAGTTATTTTTTACAATAAGAAATACACAATCACTACCTTACAATAGAATACTTTTGAGCTCTCCTTCTTCTCTACTCTTGGTTGCTTATATGCTTGCTTGATGGATACACACTAGATGGATGTATGCTAGATAGGTTTGTTTATAGGTTTTCCTCTAACATTAGCATCTTCTTCTTTCCCTACCTTTACACAATCACTTCCTTACAATAGAATACTTGTGAGCTCCCCTTTTTCTCTACTCTTGCTTGCTTTGAATCTTGCTTACTTGATGGATGCATGCTAGATAGGTTTGTTTGTAGGTTTTCCTCTATTATAAGACAGAACCACTGTGAAGACGGATCTCTTGTTACCTCCATCTAGGCATAGAAGTTCTCCCTTCACCCCATCAGCCAAGCATTCCAGTGTGACCATGGAATGAGGATGTGATGGCTAGTGCATCCATAGGGAAGTTATAATTATGGCTCTAAGGCAAGACCCAACAACACATGCTTCGGCAAGGCTAAGATAAGTTCTTGATCGGCTTACCATTCTTCTTTCAATTGGCTAACAACTATAGTAGCAAAAGTAAACATAATTACTCACCCATTGGCACGGGAAAAAAATGCAAGTTTGTATGCACCATATCCTCATCAATATCCTTTCGCCCCACCAAGCTTTTGCCATGGTGGGCGAAAGCTTGGTCAATGATATACCCCATCACGTGGATTTCCCTTTAAAGGTGCAAGCACAATAGGCTGTTCTCAATGACACTCATTCAAACCTTGCTAGCATACCTCTTCATAAGAATTTCTTCACTATAGAATCCCACACTTCTCTCAAAAAAGTGAATAACTTTTTTATTAACCTCACAAAGTTGAATGAATTCTTCCATGCCTCTCTAATTATTTTGACTTTCAACAGTAGCTACATTAAGCGTCTACTTGACTCACTTTAATACACTTTGTTATATATTTGCTAGTAAGAGCACACAATATATTTATACATTAAAAAATAAAAAGCACATGGGATGAAGAATAAAGGGACATGTCCACTTCAAGATCATTTAACAAAGTCTTGTAACAATAGGGAAATTAACAATCAAGAAGCTGCATTTACATCATTTTAATGCATCAAATGAGGAATTGAGATTCACTCTCTCGTTCTGATGATTGTGTCGACGTCTCATCATACCCCCCATCTCTTCTCCTCCATTTCTAACAAGTGTAAGTATAAGGAGTTCACCAAAGTACACTTCTACCAAAGATGATGAAGTTCATCAAAGTACCTGTATATACCAAAGATGTAATCCTTAAGGAGTTCACCAAAGAACATTTCTACCAAAGATGACGAAGTTCCATCACCAAAGTACCTGTATACCAAAGATGTAATCCTTAAGGAGTTCACCAAAGATGACAAAGTTCCATGACCAAAGTACAAAACAGTAATCAAAATGAAATTATTGGAAAAGAACATTGATATCTATTGAGGTATGATGAGATAATATAATTAATCATAACCTAATATGGTAATTTGGGTGGGGCAGGGGTTGTGTGCATGGGGGGTTATGAACAATGGTGGTGTTATTCACAAAAAGAAATTGTGAATTTAGTCTATAATGGGGTAAAATCCTCAAATCTACAAAAGGAGTGTAAAACAATTGTCCAAAGTCATGAAAAAGGGTATTTAGGCACTTTTGAACACACAAGGTATTGTAGAGTTCCAAAAGAAGATTGACAAGTTGCACAAATATGTGAAGACGCACCTATAACAAAAAGAGCAAGAACTACTAGCAATACCAAATTACACACACACACACACACATATAAATATGCATATACATACATGTATGTATGTTCACACACACATATATATATATATACATACATCCACACATGCACACACACACACACACACATATATGTGTACACACACACACAAGGTATTGTAGA
>NC_141055.1:31120521-31185521 GCF_041138505.1 Cibotium barometz | reverse complement strand
AAATATCTTAAAGTTGACTTATGACAATAATAAATTGTCAGATACTGTCTTCTGTGAGGACATGCCACAATTGGGCTTTTTTGGATGCCAACTGTCAGAGGCGTTTTTCTGAGAGGTGTTTTGGGCTTCTGTACATATGGAATGCATGGTGTGAGGTGAAAAAAAGAAAGAAAACCCTGCCTCTATAGCCCTTCCACCTCGCAAACTTGGAAACACTCACCCGAACGGGGGCACCACCAGCCACCGGCTGGAACACTCTCTCAACATTCGCCACCCACCCACACCATAAGACAGCTCAGAACCATGAAGGACAGATGATCATTCAACAAAAAACATATACAGCATCAACCATGTACAAACTCAACAAATACACCAAAGACCAGGACTCTGGCCAGGATTTACTGCCAAGGGAATCACACCCTTGCGTCTGACAACCGAGCCTCTGTCTCCCGGTCCCTGTAATCTTCAGAGGGCGCCCACACCAGCAACCCTTCTTCACTTCCTCTGTAGCCCGGCTACTCTCTGTCTGCTGCTACCTGCCAATTATCGTAGGCGAGCCCCACTGTCTCCAGCCCACACATCAGCACCACTTCTGCATCCAACACACACAAAAACCCAAGGCTCCCTCTCTGGTCAGCATCCACGCACTGCCTACAATCATCGCCCACACAAGACCAGCTACTCTCTCCAGAAGGCGCCCACACAAGCTAACCTTCACTCAGCAGCTCCCACTCTCTGTATGTCGTGACCAGCAGCTTCACCAACCACCAGAGCCTCTGCACAATCCTCAGCACCACGAACCACTGCTCACACTGCAGCATCCTCAGATATCTAGCCCAAGCCACATCACCCAATCCTTCCTCTATCTCGCCATCACACAAGACCCACAGCCTCTTCTCTTGTTCACCCGACTGTACTCCAGCCCTTTAGCTGTTCACCTTGCCACAACGGCTCCCTTCTCATGCACACGACTATGCCTTCACTTAACCTGCTGCTGCGCCCGACCTTAGTGCAATCACCTCAGGTCCCACCGTATCCCACCAGCCTCTCTGCCGTCAGCCTTTCCTCTGTGATTAGCCCCTCACCCTGGGCGGCTACTCTCTCCTTTTCGTCTCTGCAGACCCACCACCTGTCAGCCAGCCGTCGCCTCCAAACACCAGGCGGCCACTATCTGCAGCGCTTTCTCCACTTCTCCTCTGGTCTCCTACCTGCAGCGCCTCACGCACCTACACTCCAGGCTGTTGATCATTTGGGACTCTCCCCGGTTGCAGCTAGTTCGCCAGGGCGACCACTCCCTTGGCTCTCCTCCTTGGCGTCTCTCCTCTTCACCCGAGAAGCCTCCTGTTGTTGCAGACTTGTAGCTGCGCCGCACATCCGTATCTACATCCATACATCCACATCCACCTCTTCATTCACATTCACATCCATACATCCATATCTACATACATACATCCATTTTCACATCCTCATTCATACATCCACATCCACATACATACATACATCCATTTTTCACTTCTTCATTCATACATCCACATCCACATACATACATACACATCCGTATCTACATCCATACATCCACATCCACATCCACATTCACATTCATACATATACATCTACATGTATACATCCACATCACATTCATACAACCATATTACATCCATTCTCGTCCTAACACATCCCATATACATCTTAACACATCCTAACTCATCTTAACACATTCTATCACATCTCATACACATCTTATCACATCTTTTCACATCTCAATCTTTTTTAAGAGAATTCTTATATTTGATATAAGATTTCTCTACACATTTATTTATGCATAAATTCCATTTAAGGAGACTAACACTTTCGAAATAAAAATCAATCTTTTATGCATCTTCTTATGCATAAATTCAATTTGGTAAGAATTACACTTTTAGAATAAAAGAATTTCTCTTATGCATCTAAGTTATGCATAAAATCCATTTATGATGAAAATCACACTTTTAGTATAAAAAGAATATCTTTTATGCATACCTCTATGCATGAAATCCAAATATAATAAAAGTTACACTTTTATAATAAAATAATCAACTTTTATGCATACCTCTATGCATGAAATCCAAATATGATAAAAGTCACACTTTTATAATAAAATAATCAACTTTTATGCATACCTCTATGCATGAAATCCAAATATGATAAAAGTCACACTTTATAATAAAATAATCAACTTTTATGCATACCTCTATGCATGAAATCCAAATATGATAAAAGTCACACTTTATAATAAAATAATCAACTTTTATGCATACCTCTATGCATGAAATCCAAATATGATAAAAGTCACACTTTTATAATAAAATAATCAACTTTTATGCATACCTCTATGCATGAAATCCAAATATGATAAAAGTCACACTTTTATAATAAAATAATCAATTTTTATGCATACCTCTATGCATGAAATCCAAATATGATAAAAGTCACACTTTTATAAAATAAAATAATCAATTTTTATGCATACCTCTATGCATGAAATACAAATATGATAAAAGTCACACTTTTATAATAAAATAATCAATTTTTATGCATACCTCTATGCATGAAATCCAAATATGATAAAAGTCACACTTTTATAATAAAATAATCAATTTTTATGCATACCTCTATGCATGAAATCCAAATATGATAAAAGTCACACTTTTATAATAAAATAATCAATTTTTATGCATACCTCTATGCATGAAATCCAAATATGATAAAAGAAACACTTTTATATTAAAATAATAATTCTTTTAGGCATACCTCTATGCATGAAATCCAAATATGATAAAAGTAACACTTTTACAATAAAATAATCATCAATTATGCATAACATAAAAATCAATTTCTCCATGATTACAATAAAATTCTTTCAATTAATCTAGGATGATAATTCCTAGAATATGGTAGGAAGTTCTCTTTTCATGCTTTGAATAAAATTATTTTATGTGTAATTTTTATAAAAATTTTGCCATAGCTCCGCTACTATGACTGATAAATCTCAATTTATTTTGAAGGATAAAGCTTATCATTAAGGAGATGATTAGAATGATCCCTAATTGGATCATTAATCCAATAATGGATTGAATCATCAATATTCATGAAATACATAAACTAAAAGCATAGAAAAAAGCCATTAATTTGGCCTCAAGCATAGATTAATCTTGGATTAAGGAAAAGCTTTATGAAAAGCTTCATTTGGATTGAGAATGGGTCATGAGTATGACCATTTCTTGAGTGAGAGAGAGAAATTACATAAAACCATTAGAATTAAGTATAAATAAAAATTTATATTATTCTTAACTATCATTAATCAATTAACTTCAATAGCATTCATCAAATTATGTAACTCTTCACTACCATTCATCAATTAACTTCAATAGCATTCAAAAACCATTCCAATTAAGCGTCTCAAGCTTGAGAGGGGTTGAGAAGAGAGAAGCATTGAGAAATTATAGAAAAGATCAAAATTCACCATTTACCTTACAAATTGCTTGATTCTTTGTTCACGGTAGAGGCCCCCAACCAATCAATTGGTTAAGTATGTTGATGGAGCCACCAATGGGGATTGAAGAAAGAGGGAAGCTCCAATTTCTTCAATTTGGAGAGAATTTTAGAGAATAGTAGAAATTAGCATTATTTCAGCATAACTCTAGTATAGTAAAATTCTTCTATTTTTTTCAAAGGACTCATGTTCTATTTATAAAAGACGGAAGCTCTAACCAAAGCTAACTGAATTCTAGAATTTTCCAGATTTAGTTTGGTTGAATTTGGACTAGATTTGGACCTAGTTTGGTTACTTTTTGATTCGGTTTGGTTCCATTTTGATTTGGTTTGATTCAAGAGAGAGGAGAGATAAAAATATCACATTATTTTTGAGTTTAAAACTCATTCAAGCATGTGAAATATGCACCTCCTTTAATGGACTCCCCTTCCTTACATATGTGTCAAAATAGAATTATTATACCCAAAATATCTCATATTTTTAATATTGCTCATAGTTTTTTACTAATAAACCTTGTACATTTTCAAATCTTCATCTTATGTGAGCATTTACTCATTTTTGGATACCCAAAATATCTCATATTTTTGATATTACTCATAGTTTCTTACTAATAAACCTTATACATAGTCAACTCTTCATCTTATGTGAGCATTTACTCATTTTTGGTTATCTTCTTTTACAAATTGGATTTATCTCCTCCCTACACATGGATTGATCTTATTGGCCCAAAGGAACCTTAATTGGACCATAATCTAAAATTTCTGAAAATCTAGACCCTTAGGCTAAGGTCCTTTATACCCATTTCCAATTAATTCCAATTGCACATTGGAAAATTCTTTCTAAATTTCTGTTTCAGGGGACTTCTATCCAAAAATATTCAAAATCTGAATATTCTCTCTCTAGAATATTTTCTCTCTCTATGCCAAAACAGGCAGAGACAAGATCTCTTATATTTCTGAAGAGGGAATTGATTACAAGGGAATATGCTGGACATTTTGAGAGGCTGGGGAGGAATCTTACAAGATGTCAGCGACCTGATCCTGTGTCCTGACATAAACAAGGTCAATGTCACCTGCCAAAACCTTCTCTCTAACAAAATGGTAGTGGACCTCTATACGCCTCACGATTGCGAGTATGAAAAACTGGGTCCTGGCCAACTGTATACTGCTAATGTTGTCACAAAAAATGACATTTTGTCTATCCACTGATAGACCCAAATTTGCAAGTAGCTTAGCGAGAAATCTACCTTGGCTACATGAAAGCCAATAGTGACAAGATATTCGGAAATCTTGTCAGACCATGCTCTTGGTGCTTGTTTTAAGCCATACAAGGCCTTCTTCAACTTGCAAACATGCTCGGGGTGACTCATATCCTCATAACTAAGTGGCTGCAACCATTAGGACCTCAATGGAAGGCTTCTTGGGCCCTTTTATTTGGCAGTTTAAGGAGTCAAACCTTTTCTTTTAAGAAGAAACGTTTTCTAATTAGAAGCTTCAAAACGCCTACTTTATTCGAATTTGAATTTTGGGGGGAAAATGGAATTTAAAATCTAGCGGACAAAACCATATCATGTAGCATATCTATGGAAAGCTCTTGATGCGTAGATCACGGATCTATAATCTCCGCTCAAATCGGAGCTTGTATGTAGAAGTTATGGAGGTCCGAAAATTGTAAAATTGCCTCCCCCCCTTTTTGGGGGGAAAAGTGTACCCTTTGACCACTCTTACACCTCTCTTACAAACCCAACATTTCAGTCCACATGGCAACCCCCCATTTGGCTATTCCTTAATCACCTTGTTTAGGCTTGGGCAAATTAAAGGGCCCAAGAAGACTCCATTCACTTCCTAATGCATATACACCTCTTCCTGTAAATCCCTATGCAAGAATGCATTCTTTACATCCATCTGGTGTAAAGACCATTGCTTTGACGCAGCCACCACTGCTATCACAACTCTCACTGTTGTGCCATCTTGGCAACTGGACTGAAAGTTTCCTCATAATCGCATATCCTTTGGCTACCAATCTAGCCTTGTACCTGGTTATGCTTCCATCACTGTTATGTTTTACTTTGTACACCCACTTGCATCCAATGGCTTTCTTGCCTTCAGGCAATTGCACTAAATCCCAAGTCTCATTTCCATATAGTGCATCCATCTCCTCATCCATAGCTTTCTCCCAACACACATTTCCAACAGCCTCATCAATGCATGTGGGCTCTACAACCTGCACAACTTTTGCCATGTATGCATAGTGATGTGCCACATAACCATCATAGGTGAACCTCTTCACAGGATTCTAGCTTTGCATTCATGGCTTCCATAGCCTTCTTTACACCAGGTGTTCTCATAGCTGGTATCCCAAGATCCTCATCAAGGCTCATCTCTGAGCCACTAGACTCTCCATCAACATGAGAATGTCCTGCAGAAATGTCAGGCATACTAAGGGGCTCAATCAGCTGCTCATCTCATTAAAAACAACATCCCTACTTACCCTCAACTCATGTGTAGCAGGGTTATAACACCCATATCCCTTTTGCTCAAGGGAATATCCAATAAACACACATTTTTCAGCTTTTGGATCTAGCTTAGTTCTCAACTCATCTGGCACATGCACATATGCAATGCATCCAAAGACTTTCACATGAGACAAATCAGGTTTTCTGCTAGTAAACCTCTCCTCTGGAGTTACATTATGTATGGCTGCAATTGGAGTCCTGTTCATGATGTAAACTATTATAGAAAACAGCCTCAGCCCAATAGCTATGCGGCATATTCTTCTCTCCCATCATTGCTCGTGCAATCTCAGCAATGTGCCTGTTTTTCCGCTCAGCAACTCCATTTTGCTGCGGAGTGTATCTGCATGTAAACTGCCTCCGAATACCATTCTTCTTCAAAAATTTAGAGAACTCATTGGAGAAGTACTCTCCCCCTCCATCTGACCTTAGGCACTTTACATATTTTCATGTTTGCTTTTCAACCATAACTCTGAAATTCTGAAAATGAGTGAACACCTCACCCTTCTCCTTCATGAAGTATACCCACACTTTCCTTGTGTGGTCATCACAATAAATGTCACATAATACCTGGAGCCTCCCATAGACATGGTCTTCGTAGGACCCCTTACACCTGGATGCACAACATCTAGTGCATTTCCGGTCACATTTCTGTCACGTGGAAATACATGCTTTTTTTGCTTTTCAAATTGGCATGCTTCATATATTTTCTACATACCTTCAACTTTAAACTTTGGCAGCCCTATCACAATTCCTTTAGTCTGCATAGACTTCTTTCTCTGCACATTCACATGTCCAATTCTTTTATGCCAAATGTCTGTGTCTGCAACAATTCTTTAACCATTTGCAAACATCGCAGCACTCACTTCAGGCATGTTTACATTCAATGTAAACATTCTACCCACTCTGTTGCCTTTTGCAACCAACCTGCACTTGTCTTTAAAGTCTTCAACATAACAACAGGGTTAAACCGAACCTGCAAACCCTGCTCAATCATCTAACCAACTGAAACTAGATTCTTTGTTATGTTTGGAACATGAAGTACATCACTTCACTTTGCCATCCTGCATAGACAATGGCACATCTCCAACATGGGCAATTGGATGAGCAGTGTCATCCCCTGTTTCCACAAAACCTGGTCTTTCAAGGTTTTTCATCTCCTTGAACCACTCCCCATGACTTGTCATGTGGTTTGAAGCACCTGAATCAACGTACCATACATCATCTTTATGTGTGCTGCTTCAACATTTTCAGACATGGCATTAACGACATGCTGCATAACAAACAACCTTTCATTATCCTCATTGTTTTTGCTCAAGGATGCATAGTTGTTTTGCTGCAATTTCCCATTTTGCATGTCAGCCTGCTTCTTATAGCAATTTGCCTGCACATGTCCAGGCGGCTTACCACAATAAAAGCATCCACGTGTATCATTATACTGCCTTTGCCAATTTCCACAACCTCTTTGACTCCCCCTGCCTCTGAATTGGCCTTTTCCACCTGCGTGTTGTTGTTGTTGTTTCTGGGACTGTTGTTGCTGCTGCTGGGCCATAATTTTGATTACCTGTTCGGCCACCTCCTTGGCTGCGTCCATGGCCTCCTCTACCTCATCCTCTTCCTGAACTTGTGTAGAAGGCATGTTGCTCTGAACTGTTTTTGTTTTGTGAAGACTATTGATCTTCACTCACCCAAGCTCTTCTCTTCTATAATCAACATAGACACCAAATCTGTGAAATTGGGAATGTTTTCCCGAGTCTGAATAGACGTCTTGAAGGCCTTGTATTGTGGCCCGAGACCACGTAGACAGACTTCCACCTTATCATCATCATCTATATACTGAAACACCAATAGATGCAAGGGATTCCACAATACCCTTGATCTTCAATGCATAGTCATTCACGGACATACTCTTTTTCTCCAGTTCATTCTTCAACTGTATCTTTCGTGCCTTGGTATTCATTTTATAGAGTTTTACCAAGGTGTCCCATGCCTCCTTGGGGGACTTGGCATCTTGTATGTGCCCAATCATGGTGTCCTGTATACTGATAGAGAGCCAATACATAACTTTTCTAGCTCCTTGGTTCTAATCCTTGAACTCTTTCACATCTGCAGCAGCAGACGGATTGATCTCCGGTGCCTCTTCATGCTCACCTTCTATATAGTCCCCGTAACCCTTTCCCATCAGGAAATTTGTCAGCCTGAACCTCCAAGCATGAAAGTTGTTCTTATCAAGCTTCTCAGCAACAATCTGGTTTATGCCATCATTTGACATCTTGCCAGACACACAAATTTACCAGAAACAGCACTCTGGTTTGTCCTGCAGCACAAACTGCTGTATTTTCTGCAGCGGTACTGTACCACACTCAAATGTCACAACCAGTGACCTCAATGTGCATACATACACCCAATGGCAACTGTTGACCTCCTTGCAGCACACACAATGTCTGCACAACCAATCTATCTCTCTGCAATTGAGGTGGTTTTACTCTGTTGGGGCAGGTTACATTGGGTTGTGAGGTTTCTCTCTCTCTCTCTCTCTCTCTCTCTCTCTCTCTCTCTCTCTCTCTCTCTCTCTCATAAAAGATGATCTGACTCCACTTCCTTAGGAGCCTCCATGATCTACCTTGGCGATTGCGTTCTCTTCAAATAGTTAGCTTTCGCACGTATCCCCGCCAACATTTCTTTCAAATCAGCACCAAGTGTTGACTCTGCTTCACTTGCCCTATGCACCATTGGCGTTGTCGGTTCATCGTGGGTAATAGAATTGACCACCTTTGTTTGCCCAATGTGTGAGAATTGTTCTAAAATAGCACATGTGAAGACATAATTGATAACTAAATTCAGTATTACAAGTTAACTTTAAGTATAAAATAACATAGTATAGTTACATGTGGCTTGCATGGATATTTGTGATGCTCCCATAGGCTCTTCGACCACAAACCCAGATGTTCCTTTTTCTATACCTGAAAATCACGTCACATGTCAGATTTTAGATGTTACACTTAAAGCATGAGTTTTAGCAACTACTAAGATATCATGTGCATCCCTTACTAGTGCTCTTTTCTTTCTTGATAGCTTTGCGATTTAGCCCCATCAGGGATGACATGTTTGCAATTAGGAGCAACACAAGTTCCATATTCTCTACAGGTATGCGAAAAGCATAACATATGGTACGCATGGTGGCAAGGCAATGAAAATACGTCATGGGCAGTATCATCAAAAGGAAACCCACAACCTATGCAAAGAAAGGAGTCCCCAACTAAGGCTCTCTTGTTAAAGTCTTCAATAGCACTTGGGGGGAGAGGTAAAAATGTACACTTTCCCCTATGGCTAGATGTCACCTCCATACTTTCACAAAACTTGAGATAGTCAACCTTATGAAACAAAAAATCTCTAAGGAAACAAGAAACAAGTCCAAAATCATGTCAGTATCCATTGAACATTCATGCTAGTATTCATGTATTTATACCATTTATTATGAGTACTCATCTAGTTCTTTTTGGACATTCATGTTGGAAAGAGAATCAAAATTTGGACATTCACCTCTATAGCATCCAATCCATTGAAAACACCTAGACTAGGGCACACAACAGCCTTAAAACTATCCTCTGAATATCTGCTGATATAGTCCGACACCTGATCCTCTCAGGTGATCCTCTAAAATGTCTTCTGAGGTTAGATGTGACTCTGAACAACCTTGATCTTCAACCCTATCTCCTCAGCTGATATCGTCTGACAACCTGCTGACCTAAACTGACCCCATCTGACTCTCAACTTACCACTACTACATGATTGTAATCTGGTTCAGCTGATTGATTTCCTCAGATCTTTCCACTTATGTATCCTTTAAGCCTTAAAAACCTTCTAAAACCTTAAATCTCACAAAGATTCAGCCTTATAACCCCTAAACCAACATCAACTATCTTCCAGCTCTGCTGACTTTGTTAGATATCCTTTAGTCCACAAACTGTTTAAGTGACTTAGACTTACTTTTGACTGTCAAACTAGACCCAAAATAGCTTCCTCTCAACCCAAAAAAAGTGACTCTATTTTTTCACACTCTTAGCTATGGGTTTCGACACTCAGCTCTAACGCTGTCAAACGCATGACAAGAATCTGACAGAGGCCAGCAACAATTAGCTGAATCAGATTACAGTGAGGTAGTGGTCTAAGAGTCAACTGGGGTCAGTTTAGGTCAGTAGGTTGTCAAAGGAGGTCAGCTGAGGAGACATGGTTGAATATCAAGGTTGTTCAGAGTCACATCTGACCTAAGAAGACATTTTAGAGGATCATCTGACCATGCGCTATGTGCTATATAGGACATATTGTGCTATATTTTTGCACTACATAGAATGTGTTGCAGACTTCAAGTGGAAAGAAAAAGAGATTTCATTGATGAAACAAAGATCAATAATTTCATTTCTCTCCCAAAAAGTTTGTGACCATTGAAATGCATACAATCACCCACCAAGTTTGGGTATGTTTTCATTTGAGATAGTGCATTGTAAAGGTCCAATGGGGAAAGAATGGGTTGATGAATGAACATATTCTTATTTTGAATTAATTTGAGATCCCTTAAATGTACGCATTTCTCATTGGAGGAGCAATGCGTACATCCCACCAACTAAACCAAGAGTCCATGGCTGCAATATTCCTTTCCATTTTGCCACCATTGACATATTAATCTTGGTTTTGCTGCCACCTCCGTTGTGGGAGCCATGTGCCACTTCTCACACATTACTTTGTGTTCATTTTGAGATGTTGCACTTACATATTTTGTTATGTGGCCACGCATGAATACTTTTCTCCCAATGATGAAAAAGAAAAGAGTACGTTCTCTTTTCCACCATTGAATGTGTGCCTTACTGTATTCTAATTTGCATGTGCCTGAAACCAAAAAAATCCGGTCTTTCACAGCCATGTTTTCCCATCACCTCAATAATGCACTCCCAAAAAAGGCATTGCACTTTCATGTCCTCCTCTTTCATTTCAAATGTTGCTATTATTAGGAGGTCCTACATGCTACATTAGCACAGTTTCAGGTCAAAGGGTTCTCATATTCTCATCATAGCATGTTTTCAATGCTATCCATTTTCTTACCTTGGGTCATACACATGATAAGCCATAGTGACCTAGTCCACACAATGACGTGTAATCGAATTACACCCAAGCATGCCGAAGGTCCCCTCTTCCCATTCACCTCATCTGATTCACGAGGTCTAATCCAGATGCAGGCCTGATTATGGACATTTTGAACACAAAGCACTTGTCAATTGTTAAACCTTGACCCATCAAAAACCTTTGGTGGAAGAATTCATAAGTGAAATCCCTCTTCAATTTCATCAAAGCATCTAGTCCAAAGTTTTCCTTTGCAGGCCCTTGTCTGCTTTGCAGGGATACGAACCTCGGGAACCTAATAATAACAAAATCTTTAGTGTTCTAACTTCTCCGCTCAACCCCATAAAAGTAAAATAAGAAGTATATACAAGTCTTACCAATTATCCTTAACAAGTGGTCCCATCTCCTCAACAAAAAGGTTCAAGAACTCTTGCTCGCCAATGGCATGACTAGATCCTCCCTCTTGCATGAGTGTTGCCGCCATCACTATTTCTTTTGCCACACACATTTGTACCTTTTGAGCTCCTGCATGATGGTCCACACCTAACACCCTAGCTACCATTTTCTTTGTCTTTTCTATTAATACCTTCAATTTTCCCTCTTATACATTGTGATTGTGGTGGCTGATGTGCATCATCAATCTACTCTCATCATCTCATCCAAAGGCATGATGTAATAGACAAAGCAATTTCATGCATCGACACACATTGCAGGCTTTGAGAAATAGTGACAAAGAAGCTTGTGAGATGCATTATTACATGACTCACTAATCATTGGAGGCCTAATAATGCTTTCATTGGGGTGAAAGCATGGAATTGTGGAATACTATAAGAGTTATATAGCTAAATTTCATAGCAAAGGTAAAGGATTAACATATATATTTTTTAGCCCAGTTCTTTCAGCTATATAGCTAATATTGGGATATATAGCTTATAATAGACTATATAGTTAAGTGCTCTATGCTATATAGCTGAAGATAAAAATGAGGAAAAAAGCGGTGATTCCATGGACCAAGTGCAAGTCTCTTCTTGATCTGACCATGTGACTTCGGTTTGGTCAGATCAGTTTAAGACTTTGACTCGTTAGAGTAATTCCCCCATTAGAAGATTTTCCCATGGCGAAATTGCCCGTGCCTTCCGGGCAAGGGAAGTCTTTCTGGGCCCGATTTTGGAGGAACCGCCCGGAAAGACTTTCCGGGTGAGGGGAGTCTTTTCGGGCCCGGAACCGCCCGAGCTAGCCTCTTGTCCCCGGACATCCATGGGCGAGGCCCCGAGTGTGGATCCCCGCCCCACGTGGGAGGCCGACGCCGCTTCCACCGGCCGGCAGGAGCCTCGGAGGGGGCAGGGGTCTCACAGCACTAAATTCCTTCTCATTTGATCCAAGAGGGGTCATATGCCTTGATATCGACATTTACATTTAGTTTTGGATGTGATTTTTTTCTTTTGTATATAACCTTTGTATGTGTCTTTTGTGCACAACCACCCTTAGATTTTGAGGATGAAATCATTGTAGGAGAGGATGGTTTATAATGAAAAGCAATTATATTTACACACGTACATGTATGGATATGGGCCTAGGCACATGGACCTTGGTTCCCTTGAGCATAGATATAGGGCATGTGCATATTGATTAGCTAGTGTGAAATGGCAAGGCACTATATAAGTGACCTTGGTCTAGGCTATTATACCTTTTATCACCTTATCATTTGATATAGACATCTTGTCTTCTTGGAGCTTATGCCCAAGCTTTCATGGCCTTTATATTGCTTTAAGATGATGCCCTACACCCATGCCTACTCCATGCCTTGAGTAGATCCATTCCCATATCTCAGCTTGGTCATAGCCCCTTTCTTTCATAGGTCATGCCTTGAGGTCTAGTAAGAGGTGAATTAGGCAAGTATCCAATAGGAGTGAGCTATGAATTGTAGATAGATTTGGATTGTCCAAATCTATATTGAATGGTTGGCCAAATGTAGTAATCGCAGCATTAGGCAAGTCCCTAAAACATGTGAGGTATGGTCTATAGGTAGATTTGGATAGTTATTCAAATCTACATTTAATGGTTGGCCAAATCTATTGGGAAGAGCATTAGGCAAGTCTTTAATAGGAGTGAGCTATGAATTATATATATATTTAGATAATTATCCAAATCTACATTGGGTCAAATATAGTGAGAGGAGCATTCGGTAAGTTTGTGGGGTCAAGGTTAGCATTATGAAATTCTCTAATGGGGGTGAGGTCTAGTTAGAGGAGCATTAGGCAAGTCCCCACCAATAGAAATGAGATATGAACTTTTAATACATTTGGATAATTATCCAAATCTATATTCAATGGTTGGCCAAATCTAGTGAGAAGAGCATAAGGCAAGTCTAATAGGAGTGATCTATGAATTGTGTATAGACTTGGACAATTATCTAAATCTATATTAAACGGTTGTTCAATTCTAGTGAGAGGAGTATCTAGGTGAGTCCCTAGTAGGAGTGAGCTATGAATTGTAGTTATATTTGGATAATTGTGTCTAAATATTTATTGAATAGTTGGCTAAATCTAGTGAGATGATCCCCAATTAGGGTTAGACTTAGGGGTGAGGTCTAGTGAGACGAGAATTATAGAAGTTCCAAATAGGAGTGAGCTATGAAATTGTAGGTAGATTTAGATAGTTGTCCAAATCTATATTAAATGGTTGGCAAAATCTGTGAGATGAGTATTAGGCAAGTCCCCAATAGGGGCATGAGGTCTAGCTCTGGATTGAATATAGTGAGAGGAGCAGTAGGAAAATCGCCAATAAAGGTTAGCATTAGGCAAGCCTCCAATAGGGACATGAGGTCTAGTGAGAGGAGGAGCATTAGGCGAGTCTCCAATAGGAGTGAGCTATGAATGGTAGATAGATTTGGACAATTATCCAATTTAAAAATGGTTGGACAATCTAGTGAGAGGAGCATTAGGCAAGTCCCCACCACCACCAATAGGGGTGAGGTATGAATTATATGTAGATTTGGACGATTTTCTAAACCTACATTGATTGGTTGACCAAATCTAGTGAGAAGAGCGTTAGGCAAGTCCCTAATAGAAATGAAGTATGAAAATTATATATATTTGTATAATTGTCCAAATCTATATTGAATGGTTGGTCAAATCTAGCAAGAGTGAGAAGAGCATTAGGTAGGCAAATCCCTAATAGAAGTGAGCTATGAATTGTACATAGATTTGGACAATTGTCTAAATCTACATTGAGCAGTTGGTCAAATATAGTGAGAGGAGCATTAGTCAAGTTTGTGGTAAATTTTAGCATTAGGAAAGCCTCCAATGGGGGTGAGGTGTAGTCAAAGGAGTATTAGGCAAGTCCCCAATAAGAGTGAGCTATGAACTATAGATATATTTGGATAATTGACTAAATCTGTATTGAATGGTTGGCCAAATCTTGTTATATATTTTGGTTTTGATAGTGATGTTAATTTCTATTTATTTATTTTTACTTTTTGAAAAATTTACCTTTATTTTTATTGGTTGGAAACACTTCTTTTTGTAAAACACAACTACTTGCTCATAGCCTTATGTGATTGCAAAATTACACCTCTAGAATTTAGAGAATAGAATAATTTGTCTCACTAGTAATGCAGTCTCCACAACAGAAATACAAGATGCTATGGACAGTAATGGAGTCAGTCGAAGAGGTTACAATGCTATTTAGAAGTCACTATCTTCAGTTCTTGATGCCAAGGGAATCAAAGGGAAACTACTTCCAGCTCCTATAGATGTCTGGAGATTTCGGGACAAGCTAAATGCAGAGGTATTGCAATACATCGGTAAACCCTACCACATTGAAGAGGAATTCAATGGAGAAAGTGGCAGCATTCAATACATTCGATTCAACAATATATTCCTAGATATGGAGCTTTTGCAAAAGAGAATGGTAGAGTTCTATGACATCACTTACAAGGAGACAGGGGGTGTGCTTCAGTTTGTCATCAAGCTTGATGAATGTGAGATTATCAAAATGAAAAAGGTAGAAAGAGTGACAATAACACTAATGATATTTGAGGTAAATCATATTGCATTTATCTACAGACTTGTTTTTCTCATGTTTAGGAAGAAAGTTGTCATTATCTATTTATCTGTTACACGTCAAGAAAGGAGATCATGAAACATTGTTTTGGGTGTTTCATCATACACCCATTCCTAAATTGATTAGCGAACAGATGAAGGGAAACAAAATCATTAGCGTCGACAACAAGGGAGACTTCCAAGTTCGTTGGCATCTTGCAGGTGACCTCCAAACACTCAAGTGCTTATTCAATTGCCAAGGGAGCTAACGCAAGGTCACCCTGTCTATTGCATGGATTTCGCAAAATAGCTAGACTCTAAGTGGTGGAGAAGACCACCAAACTGAAATTTGATTAATGATGAGAACTTTCGCCCTCTATTTGAGATTCCTCTCATCATCAATGTACATATTTGTACCCTTCATGCGTTGTGCCGTATCATTTAGAAATTGGTGTTTCTCTACATTGGATTTGCTTGGAAGATAAAGAAGGCGCCAGAGAGAAAAGAAGCCCTTTGCTCATTGGAAAAGGTGTTGTCTGAGATTAGACTACATGGAGGGAACGTTCGTATTCTGAAAGACACTAAGTAGTCAACCAATGAGAAGGATGTACCAATGAAACCATCAATTGGAGGTGTTAAAGCAAGAAAATTTCTATCAGAACCCCTCCGCAGCTAGAAACACAAAAGCATCAAGACAGGAAAAGTATATAAATCAAACTACATTAGAAGAATCAAGTATGAACAATAAAAAAGTCTCCATAATGCAGTGAAAGATCAAGAGAGTGAATCAAGGCATGCAAAGGCAGAGGCTTGGTGATCAATTGATGTTCTTTTCAGAATGTGTGACAAAGTTAACTGGACACGACAAGATAAAAAGAGCTTTCAAGACAACCTACAAACTTTCAAAAGAGTCATGAAGATAGCTTGGACAGATTCCAACATAACACACTATATGGTAAGGTTCATGATTATGTTCTTTTAGTTGACATGCACAACTGATTGATGCACATCTGATTCTATCTTTGTTGATATGCAGCATATTCTCTACCACCATATGCCATTTTTATCCAAAAATATGGAAACCCTAGTACTTGGAACACTCAAGGGATGGAAAGGTCACACTATATGGCACGAAATGCATATTTCAGGCATACACAACATGGTGGAGGATGGAGAAAAGCAAACAGCATACATGAAGTATTCCAATGGTTCTACCACATATAATACTCCAACAACTACACAGGAAAGAAACCTTAAAGTTGTCTAAGATGCTTCAGACACTTAGAGATGTAGAAAAGAGAAAATAGAAAAGATTTGAATCTTTTAAAAACTCAAGTGCTATCCAAGTACAAAACAAATGGAGAGAAAAAAAAATATGTAAATCACCGGCTAGATTAATAGAATGTAATGATACAATAAATTTTTTAATACAATCTCAGGATTCTCTGTCCCTGAGTAATCTATTGCTAGCACGGTGTGCTGGTTGCTTGAATCTAAGTAGAAAATGAGACTAATCTGGTGGTCATTCTGAAACCAAAACCGGGAAAATTTTCCTTGCTTGAAAAACGGGGATGATTCCACCCTTTTGATTTTCTTAACGAATTTTCTAACGGGGTCAAGAGACTTAATTATCCTTCACTTGATTAAACCAGATAGAAGGAAAACTATCACTGACTTAGTTTGAAGAAATCAACGCTTTTTTCCTAACCGAATTCAGGCACAGTCGTTGATCTAATCATTTGAGAAAATCAACGCTTTTCTCCTAACCGAAGTCAGGCATAGCCATTGATCTACTCATTTGGGAAATTCTTCAGGTTTTTATTTAACCACTCGAATTCTAAGCGTATTCCTATTATTTTAATTTAGTATTAAAACTCTACTGATTCCAGCCTAACCCCATTCGGCCCATGGGCTTAGCCACCACCCAACCACTGGAATCGGTAGAACCAGACAATTACTCACCCACCCATAATTGAATGCCTTTCTTAACTTTTGCTTTTGAATACAGATATGCACACACTCCTCTTTAAAACTTTAACATATAAAATAATACATTGACAAACAGTTATTGGTTTACAGATGTCATAACTCAAAAATTTCATCCAGTCCCTTGTTTCTCAAAAAACAGTATCACTCTGGACTCTCCATTGAGAACAACTGGTCAGCAAACGAGATCCAGTAAACAGATTACAATAATCATTTTGTCCATCATACATGTCTTCCACGACATACGCATGGGTGTCATATGCACCGCGAGCCCGTGCATTTCCTAGTCAGAACCCTCCAGGATCCTCCTTAGGCGTCCTGGCACTTCAGTCAACCGCTTCGTCAGCCGTCGCCCATCGTACCGGAAGCGCACCATTTTTCAACCATACCGAGGCTGGTCAAGACCTAGGCAGGCTTTGCCGCGTGAGCCGTCCTTTGAACACTCCCGCCAACTATTGCAAAACCGAACTTCCCTTGGAAAAATATATACTAAATGCTCCCTCCAGCATTCTGGCATAAGACAGTCCTTTAAGAAAACAGGGTTTCTAAGCAAGTTTTCAGTTTGATTTTCTTTTGAATACAAGGAGTATTTCTTGAATCAGTATCCCCAAAACTTCTTGATCGGAATTCTGAATTTCATACCAGAATTCCTCGAATTCTATAACCTTGATCCACAGATCAATTCGAAGGGTCTCAAACTTAGTTTCAGATTTGGCAGGAGTTTTGAGTGTATTTTTCTAAACTGGTCACACCTTCTTTCCTCGAAACTGACGAAAGAGTTTGGTCTTGGTCATAGTCTGATTCAAGGTTCGGACGAATCGGATAAGATTTTTCCTGAACTATCTTTCTCGAAAAGTTTTGATAATTCAGTTACTATTTTATTGAATTTCTTTCTTTGAACATTCACTTAACTGATTTCTAAATTAGTTACGAATTCCAATGAGGAATAAATTAATCATTTATCTGAATATTTTGATCTCGATAGATTTCCTGAATTTTCTTTTCATAATCCGTGTGAATATAAAACGATAGAAATTTCTCTCTTAGAGTATTTAATTATTCATTTATTATCAAATACTCATAGAATTTAAACATAGAATTTAAGAGAATTCTAATTTTGATATAAAAATTCTTTATGCATCTATTTATGCATAAAAATCAACTTCAATGGGAATAACACTTTTATATTTAAAAAAATCCTTTTATGCATCTATTTATGCATAAAATCAAATTTAATAGGAATAACACTTTTAAAATAAAAAGAATTTCTTTATGCATCTATTTATGCATAAAAATTAATTTTTATAAAAATAATACTTTTATAATAAAAAAATTTCCTTTATGCATGTTTCTATGCATAGAAATCAAATTTAAAAAGAATAACACTTTTGTAATAAAAAAAATCCTTTATGCATCTTTCTATGCATAGAAATCAAATTTAATAAGAATAACACTTTTGTAATTTAAAAAAGTCCTTTATGCATCTTTGAATAACACTTTTGTAATAAAAAATTTCCTTTATGCATCTTTCTATGCATAGAAATCAAATTTAATAAGAATAACACTTTTACAATTTAAAAAAATCCCTTTATGCATCTTTCTATGCATAGAAATCAAATTTAATAAGAATAACACTTTTGTAATAAAAAATTCCTTTATGCATCTTTCTATGCATAGAAATCAAATTTAACTATTAATATCAGTGATATCCATGCATATTCATAGGTGAATATGTACATGGAGTAATTAGAATATTTCTTTTAGATGCAAAAATGGTGGGAATTACTCTTTTGGAATAACATAAAAATAAACTTTTTTTTCACAGAATTCTGGAAAATTTTTCCATAACCTCCTTTGTATGGCTGACCATTTCTCATTTTTATCTTTCTTCACTTAACTTAATTAACCCAATTTAGAATTATAGAACTCTAATCTACACAATTTTCTAAATTCAAGAGAGTAAACAATAAGAAGAGTTTAATTAATCACTTAATTAATCTTTCTAGGATTAAGAAAGGTTGGAATGTAAAGAAGTGAAGGGGATGGCCTTTTCATCAAAGGCATAGCATTTGAATTTAATTCAATCATTTGCAAAACATAAAAATCAAGAAAACAATAGATTTTTCATTAAAATTCATAAACAAAGTAAGAAAATTAGCTTACACGGAGCTTGTAAGCTCTCCTTTGGCTTGAGGGATTGAGGGTTCTACTCTTGTTTGAAGCAATAGTGGCCACCAATTCACTTTGGAGAGGATTAGGCCAAAAACAATTGAATTATTAAAAAATTCAATATAGATGGCTCAAGACAAGAGTAGAGTAGCAGTGCATAAACACCATTAAGCTTTTACAAAAGGGGGAGGCTTCTATTTATAGGAAAAAGTGAGCCTCTAACCAAGCAAACTGATTCTAGAATTTTCCAGATCAGTTTGGTCAATTTTTGACCATTTTTTGGTCAGTTCAGCTTACTTTTTGGATCTAGATTTGAAACAGGAGAGAGGAGAAATGAAAATATCTCATTTTATTGATTAAAAATTGGGGGTAATGATGAGAAAAAGGTGCCTACTTCATGAGGGGAGATCCCCACATTGAGGTGTCAAAATTCAATTTTTTAATTCTTTTCTTTGGTCCTTAGTGCACTCTTCATCTTATGTGAGTATTTACTCATTTTTGGGGGTTTTTCTTTTATTTTTCAATTTATCTCCTCCCTACATTTGGATTAATCTCATTGGCCTGTCAAACCTTTGTTTGGACCTTAATCCAAAATTTTCTAAAAACAGGGGCCCTTACGCTAAGGTCTTTTGTGCACATTATAATTTATTTCTAATGCACCTTAGGAATTCTTTTTCAATTTCTAGTTTGGGAGAATTTAGTTTAATAAGAAGGGATATTTTTCCATCCAAAGATATCTAAAAACTAAATTACCTCTCTCTAAAATATTTTCTCTCTCTAGGCCAAAAAACAGGTAGAAACAAGATCTTTTATTATTCTGAAAAGGGAAGAAACTCGACATCTTGAGGGGCTGGGGAGGAATCTTACATCCTCTCCCACTTGAAAAACGCGAGATGTCCTCATCTCACAAATTGGGGGTAATCCCGCATTAGTTCGGCTTCTTTCTCCCAGGTGGCATCTACCCATAAGTATACTGGCGAGGTCTTCTCAAGATAACTCCTTTTATGTATTGTACTTGGGATTTCACTAGTTTCCTTAGGATATTACAACTCCTTAACCATCTAATCATATACACAATCTCTCTTATTTTAAATTAATCACCTTGATGCTTATAGTCTCTATAAGAGTCTTATGGTATAATATGGAATTTCAAGAATAAATGGCCCTTTTTCAATGATCTTTAGTCTAAACATGTGGTTATTAAGTGTGGAAGCTATCACCCAGGTAGGTCCACGACACTAGTTAAGCTCAATATCTCAATAAATCCCCTAGAAGGAAAGCTTCTTTTCTTTTTAGTAACCATGATTTCAAATCCTCTATTTGTAGAAATCAAAGAGAAGATTGGGAGAGATAAGCTCTTTTCTACGATCATTTGTTTGCTAATGTAGGAAAGAAATACCTCTCAAGAACTGAGAAAAGTCTAGGGTTATGAAATTGAAGATGATTGTTTATATTTTAATAACCGCATGTGTGTTCCTAAGGAAGGGGAATTTAGGAAGATAATCTTGATTGAGGCTCAAGATAGCCCCATTGCAGGACATCCTGGTTATGTGAAGATAGCCCCATTGCAGGACATCCTGGTTATGTGAAGATAGCCCCATTGTAGGACATCCTGTGGTTATGTGAAGATATTTATGGCGATCAAGAGGAGTTTCTTGTAGCTTGGATTAGAGAAGGATTTACTTCATCATGTCCACCAATGCTTAGCATGCTAGAGGATTAAAGTAGAGAGAGTCAAAATGCCAAGAAAATTGCATCCCCCCCTTGGATATTCCATAGATGAAATGGAAATACATAAGCATGGACTTTATCACTAGATTACCTTCAATAAAAGTGCTCGATATGACCCCTTATTTGTGGTAGTATATAGGTTAACCAAAGTCGCTCATGCCTGCCAATGCTTAACATTATAGAGGATTAAAGTAGAGAGAGATAAAATGCTAAGAAAATTCCATCCCTTAGATATTGCACAAATGAAATGGGAATGCATAAGCATGGATTTTATCACTAGATTACCTTTAACGAGTTCTGAATATGACTCCATATTCGCAGTAGTCGACGCGTTAACTAAAGTCACTCACTTTATGCCTATAAAGAAAACCTTTACTATGCTTGATATATCAGCATAGTTTTTCTATAATATTTTGACTCCACAGAATTGCCTCATAGAAAAATAAGTGATAGGAATGCCAAGTTTACGTCACAATTTTGGATAAATTTCTTTGAAGTGGTGGGAACTTCTCTACCTGTCATCTTGAGACCGATGGTGGACAAACTGAAAAGGGTTGAACCAAGTGATTGAAGGTATCATTTGTGCATATTATGGTCGTGAACTAAGAACATGGATAAAGGGTTAAACTAGAGCATTTACATCTAGTGGAGTTTTTAGAGTTTCTCTTATCATGTTTATACAAACTAAAAAGGGTTAAACTAGATGATTGATTATATTATTTATGCATATTATGGTCATGAACCAAGAAGATGGATAAATCATTTACATCTAGTGTATTTTTTCTAGAATTTCTCTTATCATCGAAGCATCAGTATGAGCTCATTTAAGGCTTTATACAGACAAGAATGCCTTACATCCTTCAATTGGTCTGACCCACTGATCAAGGTTGAAGTTTCTTTTAAGAAGATGCTTGGAACATCAATGCAATCCATAAGAAAGGACATAAAGGCTGCTCAAGATAGGCAAAAGAAATATGTCAACCAAAGAGACCTAGTTGAGAATTTGAAGAAGGTGATATGGTCTTTCTTCATGTTTGACCCAAGAGGATTTTTCTCTCATTGGGAAAGTACAAGAAATTATCACCCATATATTATGGTCTCTCCACATGTGATTATGGATCAGAGATCAAGCTTATAAACTTCTTTTTCCCCATATCTTCAGATCCACAATGTTTTCATGTCAGTTTGTTGAAGAAGTATATTTTGAATCTAAGACATATCTTAGAAGATGAGAAAATTACTATGCTAGTTCAAGAACAAGTAGAATTAGAACCAAAGAAAATCCTCTTAGAAATAGGACCTTGAAGGAATATTTGATCAAGTGGAAATTATTTTCAATCAAAGATGTGACATGGGAGAAAGAAGAGGATATAGTAAGAGATTGTCCCCAGTTCGTGAGATGAGGACATCTTGATTCTTAATTGGGGGAGAATGTAAGATACCTCTTACTAGTAATGAATCAAATTAAGTGTGTAAAATATTATAAGTTTGTAAATTCTTTGCAAAAATCTCATAAATAATTTAGAAAAGCCTTCTTACATTAAATTAATCAGGTTCATATGAAAAAACTCCATGTGTGCACACTTGTAATTAATTTAAGTCACAGTAAGAAATTAAAAAATGATTTGAAAAAGGAAATAAAAATTAATTAGATTATTGTCAATATTTAATTAAAAATATTGAGGCCAAAATTGTAAGGATTCCCATGGAAAAATGAATTAATAAGGTCTATTGTGTGGGGGTGCACATTAGTTTAATTTATAAGGTAAAGGGTTAAATGTCCCTAAGGTTTAGAAAATCATAGTTTAGCTAAAACTAGGTGGGCTTTGGTTGGTAAGTGGTATTTAAATTACCCACTGACCAATAATAGAGAAGAGACAGGGAAAGAATTAGAGAAGAGTATTGTCATTGGGTCCTAATCTCAAGGGTGCCACATGAGTATTTTTTTTATATTTGAAAGAGATCCCATGACTGGTCATTTAGAATAATTCTCAATTGCTACTAAGACTAACTCTCCACTACACCCTTGAGGAGCTATATCAGCTCTTTTGTGATTGGTCTTATATCAGGATGCTTCATCATCAAATGCTCTATGAACCATTGGGTGCTAATAAATGTTGTGCCTTTCCATAGCTTTTCTCTATTTCCACAAGCATCTCCAATTCTACCTCAACATTCTACCTCAACACTATTTTTGGGCTCCTCCTTCAAAGGATTCAAAGTGTTGTTATTCTCATTTGCTTCCTTCAAAGTGTTGTTATTCTCATTTGCTTCCTTCATTCTACATGATTTGACCACATAACCAAACTTATCATAGTTGGCACTTTGCCTTTAATTTATTCTTCTTCTCATAAGAATTGGGTTATCATAACCCTTCCCCTTGCCTTTGTTGCATTTGCATATAATGTAGCATCACTACCATCTCTGGCTTTAAAATACAGTGTCATAACCATCAATGGATTGAAAATGCATCTCCTTCTTTATCAATGATCTATGAACCATTGGGTGCTAAGAAATAGTGTGCCTTTCTACAAATTTTTTTTAATTACCACAAACATCTCTAATTTTGGTTCGGCACTATTTTCAAACTCTCCTTCTTGTCACCTGCATCCTTTAGTCTACATGATTTGACCACGTGACTAGGTTTATCATAGTAGAAACACTTTGCCTTTGATTTCTTCTTCTTCTCAAAAGCATTGGGGTTTACCAAAGCCCTTTATTTGAATTTGTAGAGAATGTAGCATCACCACCATCTCTAGCTTAAAATGCAGTGTCATAACCGTCACTGGCTTAAAAATGCATATCTTCCTACTTTGCATTATGCAAAAATCCTCAAAAATAAGAGGTGGTTATGGTACAATTGATGCATATATCTAGGCCCCCCAGTATATGAAGATGGTAGAACTACTATGCGTCCAGTAATGCCCCCTAGAGACTGTATTGATCCCATCGCTTGAATTAACCATATATGCAAGACCTTGGTATACTTCAGCACGCAATTCTTTCTGATTATTACGTATCCATACTAATCTAGATTCTTCCATGCTACTATATGCATCAACAATGTACTATTGCAATAGTCGACCATCACGCAGAAGGCAGGCATTTGTATCTTCCCTTATCTGTAGTCTATATATATGATATTGCCGTTGAGTTATGGTCTTTGTCTCCTCATTTGAACCTTGTCTATTCCTACCATTGAGTGGAATTCCAACATGCCAACCATCCTCTCCTTAAGGAAATAGAAGAACATATAGTAGAGGCATATACGAATGGTGTAGGTTATATTTTTTTTATAGAGCTTGTGTGCGACACTATTTGAATATCTCTATGCCCCACATGTAAATCATTCCCTTGACCCGGCATGATAGCTGCTACCTCATCACTTCCTATAGGAACCAAGTATTTCCTTGAAGTTGATCGCGCTTCAGTGAGATGACCATTCTCAAATCTGCATGTGGACTTGACTACAACATTTTTCTCATTGTATGAAGTGCAGAGGCATACGGATTATATCTATACATCATTGTTTGCAACCTCTCACATACATTATGATTTAAAGAAGGCATCCCATGAAGTCTATCCTCTAATTCATGCTCTCTATCATACACATATAGCTGGGCAAATCGAGGAGCCGCATCTCGTGTTTTATTAGGTATTATAGAACCAACACGATGATAGGTAGTACCATGGATTCAAAAATTAAATAGTCATCTCTCCCTACTGATTATCTAAGTGAGCACCCAGTGAAACAAATTCCAAGGCATTATTGTAAGAGCGGATATTCTTTTTGTATTCCTTACTTGCATTATCATTTTCAATAGCAACTCATCCAATGTAGGAGGTGGATTTTCCAAAGGTAGTAAAGAGACCTTCCCACTTCCACAACAGTGTTTGCCCACATATTGTCTTAGCTTTCTTGATGCCTCACACTTCCAAATTAGTGTATTACAAAAATGGCACTTATAATAAGTAAGGGCTCCTAATGAGTGAAGAGTGCAATCTCTTGAAATACACCACCATAGTTGTTGGGTGCTTAACATTCCGAGGAAATGAAAACACACGCCTTATAGAGTGACATTCGGATTTAATATCTTTCACATCACCAACGACACAACAAATAGAATGAAAAATATCATCCACAAGCAGCTCATTTAAATCAAATGAAAAAGATCCTCGTTCCATATCTCTCTGTGGCTGTGCATTTCAATGTTCATTGATAGTTTCTTGAAGTACCATAGCATTGGCAAATTGCTCTGTTGCTTGTGAGTAAGTGGATTCCACCATGGATTCCTCTATGTTCCTCCTCATTTTCAACCTTTTCCAAATGTTCCAATTTTATTTTCAATAAATTAATCCATTAAATTTGTAACATTTTATTTTCGAATGCAAGCCCTTGTCCTTGAACGATTACAACGAGACACACGTGTTGCATCCAAAACTCGAAGCCAACAAACTTGGTTTAAACTCAAGTATATACAGCTCCTAACCATCTTCAAATCTCCTTCAAAATATAAAATAACGAAAACTAACTTCCTTTTTTAACATTCTTAACTTCAAACACCAACATAATATTCTACTTCAATAGCCATTATCACACATGTGACCTTGCTCCAGATAGACTCAGCTCAATAACAATGTAATTCTTAGAGAAGTTTTTAATACATACGTGAGTATAACATATACAAACCATTTCCTACATAAATAAGGGATAATAACATATACAATCCATCTCTTACAGAGATAAAGGGTGATAACATTTACAATCAGAGAGAGAGAGAGAGAGAGAGAGAGAGCGAGGAAATAGAAGTTGAGAGACATAATAAAAAAAGTGTGAGAGAACAAAATAAAAGAAAGAAGCATTTAATTTGAGAAAATAGAAAATTCATACATATCGCCAAAAGGGAGAACCAAATTTGAAAGTTGCAATACAATTTTTCCCTTGAGTAAAAATATCATTACCCTGACAAAAACTCTAGGCAACTACCCGGGCTTCTAACATACGGCTCATGTTTTTCATAATAGCATTGAGTTGATTAATAGTGGGTTTGGCCATAGGTGGCTATAGGTGTGTGGACCTGCTCGTATTTTGTTGCAGGCATGTGGGTTGACAGTCCTCCTCGATAAAGTCTTGCTTGTGGTCGCCGATCCACGGATAGACATAGGGCTGCTAAATTAATGGATATTGGAACCCTGAACTTTTAGTGTATTATAGGAGCATTGGGATCACTCCGTCAATAAAAAACAGGGTATCTCATAGAGGAGAAAGTCCGCCATCGGCATGTGACTTGGTTGTGGCAAGACTGCGCCCACTGGGAGGTGATGGGTATGGAATGAGGGTTGTGATGAAAGATTGGAATTTTTATATTCCATGGAATGAGGAGTCAATGAAACACTAGTTAGTATAGGCACTATTTTATAGTGCAATTCATTTGCCTAACATTGATATGGAAAGGTATTGGCCAGCTGCAATTCTTGCAAACCATAAGGTACAAGACCGAGGTTGGAATGATATACAGTGCACATGTAAGTTTAAATGTCTTTGAGGTTGGCAGCATCTAAAAATACATGCAATTTATGGTTTGCACGTGTAGTGATTATTATTCATTTTGAGGTTGTTCATAGACATGGACAATTGTAATGACGGCTTTCATGAGAGCAGGCGTTGCACCACACTATGACGCTCCACAAGTTGATCATATTTTTTGATGATTATGAAGAAAGTGAATGAATACGAGACAACAATGGGAAGCCATGAGGAAGTAAGAGAAATTTCCAAAAGGGATCCCATTCATAAGTCCCAGCAATGTACATATGTTTGAGGCGTATTTTTAATTATTTATATGTGTAGGAGGCTTGCAACACACTCGACAGACATGGGCACACATATTGGATTCCAGGAATGTTATCCTTGACTTGTTTGCTGGAGTAGGCGATTTGACCAGGGTATGCAGACATACTAAGAGAAATGTAAAGTGGCCTCACATGCCTTATTGCCACTTGCTTAGCTGTAAAAATCTTCTCTGATGGAGAAATATACAACACTTTTGTGAACTATTTTATAGTATAATGAGTGTTTGTGAGAGAGGGAGAGAGAGTGAGCTATCCAATTGTATGTATTTTCAGCATGATGTAGGTTTGTGAAAGGTTGTAATGTAAGGATCAAGAATGTAATATGTGTGTAACAAGAGATGAAGAATGGGGGGGTGGAAAGGAATGCTAAGTGGTGAGATAACATGGGAGAGAGAGAGAGAGAGAGAGAGAGAAAGAGGGAGAGAGGAAGGGAGAAGGAGAGATAGAGAGATGGGGATGACCGAGAATGTACGATGGTAGGGAGGAGAGAAAGGGACAAGGATAGATAGAGGGGAGAGAGAGCTGTTGAGATATCGAGCTCAACTAGTGCTACGGTAGACATTGATGACAGCTTCCACATGTCACTAGCACGCTTGGTGCAATTATGATTGATATGCCGCCAGTGGATGAGAGACTATGTGACAGCCACTTTGGAGTACTAGAGTTATGGAGTACTAGAGTTATGGCATAGTTATAGAACCAGCTCATATAGTCGGGTTCACACTACAAACTGACTACTTTGTATGTTGTTGTAGGAGATTACTTTCCCCTTATGTATGTACTCTTATCTTTTAGTTATATAGTTGTAGAGAAGAAAAGAAGATAGAAGAAAATTCAGCCATCCATCTCTTGTGTCTTTTATGCCATCCATCTCTATGCATGAAGAACTTGGGTGATTTGATGCACTGTCGTGGGGGGTAAGGTCATCTCCAATGAGTTTCCTTGAACTCAAGTGCATGAGAATGTGTTTTAATAGGCTAAATCACTACTCTAACCACTACGATTGGGTTTTTATAGAGTTGACTCTTCTTGTTGTGAAACAGCAGATCTCCGTGAAACTCCGTGAAATAGCAAACTACAGTTTCGTGATGAAGTAGTAGAGTGTGGTTCATGCCATGAACTGTGTTTCATGCCATGAGTAACTCGTGTTTCACACTTCAAAATTTGAGCATAGGATTATAGTACTTCAAGTCGGGGCGACTCCTATGGTGTACTTATGAACTTAACTTACCAGCTAGTCTGACAACTCTTACTCTGTGAACATGACTTTTCTTGCCATGAAGTAGAAGGTCTCCATGAACTACCAGAGTGTAGTTCATGTCGTGAACCAGGTGGTGTTTCACGTCGTGAACTAGAATGTATTTCATGTCGTGAACTGTTTCGCTGCACTTTCACGAGATAAAGTTTTTAGCATTTCTTTGTATGGCAAACGTGTCAAGATAGGGCACCCTAACTTTAGTAATGCAATCCTAAAATTTTTAGCCCTAATTGCAAAGAGTGTTTCACATTGTGAAGTAGCAGACTACGATTCACGTCGTGAACTATTTCCTGCACGTTCCCATATTAACAGCCGCGTCGTCAAAACAAGTTGTCCCCCAACATTCCCTAGTGCCATCATATAGCTCATACAAGCATGCATCCTGTTTGGAGACCTTATTTGTGGAGTGCCAAGCCTACATAAGCTGTCTCCTACCCCATCTACCATCTAGTGTGAGAACTCCCGGGTTCCCGGATGCTTACCACAATGGCTACTCTTCATAATAACAACATGAGGGTGGTGTGGGTTCTTAGACTTTTTTGTTAGATGCTTTCGGACTATATGGGTGTTTGCTTGTAAATTGTACCAACTCTACCATTTGTAGGGCGCTAGTGCTCTACTCACTCAATGGGTACTCCGAACCAAAATAATCAATAAAATAAGGGTTGAGAAAACTGTACACTTGTTGCCAATTTGTTGGGAAAGTGGTTGACGTCAGTTTGTGGTATTGCTTCAAAGCGGGAAGTACAATTGGTGTCACTTTTGTTGCTGATGCTCCCAGGGTTATGAACTCGGATGTGCCTAAACTTTAGCTTTCCTCCTTCTCTTGTGTCTTGCTGAGTTTTTGCTTAGGCACTTGGATTCTTTCCAGTGGTTGGTTGGTTTTTTTTATTTCTTATTTTTTTTCCTAGCCTGCACCCGGCTTTAGCCTTACCAGTGGTTGATTATTTTTATTTGGTTTTCCTAGCCTACTCAAACTTGCACTCGACTTTATTCTTGTGCCCAGTTGACTTCTGTGCACTTGCTTTTCTCCATCTTGGAGCTAGAGCTATAGCGATATGAACAAAGGAGGGAAAGTGAATTTGGCTATAGGTGTGTGGACCTGCTGGTATTTTGTTGCAGGCATGTGGTTTACAGTCCTCTCGGTAAAGTATTTCTTGTGGTCGCCGATCTGCTGTAGACATAGGGCCGCTAAATTAATGGAGGATATTGGAACCCTGAACTTTTAGTGTATTATAGGAGCATTGGGATCACTCCGCCAATCAAAAATAGGGTATCTTGTAGAGGAGAAATGCCGCCAGCAGCATGTGACTTGGTTGTGGCAAGACTGCCCACCACTAGAGGATGATGGGTATGGAATGAGGGATGTGATGAAAGATTGGAATTTTTATATTCCATGGGATGAGGAGTACTTGTTTGACATTGCGAGCAGAGGTTTGTGTGACAATGAGACACTAGTTAGTATAGGCACTATGTATAGTGCAATTCATTTGCCTAACATTGCTATGGAAAGGTATTGGCACGCTACAATTCATGCAAACCATAAGGTACAAGACCGAGGTTGGAACGATATACGCTGCACATGTAAGTTATGTTTTTGAGGTCGGCAACATCTAAAAATGCATGCAATGTATGGTTGGCATGTGTAGTGATTTTTATTCGTTTTGAGGTTGTTCACAGACATGGACAATTGTGACGATGACTGCCTTCACGAGAGCACGCATTGCACCACACTATGATGCTCCACAAGTTGATCATATTTTTCAATGACTATGAAGAAAGTGAATGAATACGAGACAACAAAGGGAAGCCATGGAGGAGAGGTAAGAGAAATTTCTAAAAGAGACCCCATTCATAAAAGTCCCAACAATGTACATATGTTTGAGGCGTATTTTTAATTATTTATATGTGTAGGAGGCTTGCAACACACTCAACAGACATGGGTACACATATTGGATTCCATGACAAGACTAGGGAATGTTATCCTAGACTTGTTTGCTGGAGCAGGCGATTTGATCAGGGTATGCAGACATACTGGGAGAAATGTAAAGTGGCCTCACATGCCTTATTGCCACTTGCTTAGTTGTTGTAAAAATCTTCTCTGATGGAGAAATATACAACACTTTTGTGGAGAGGGAGAGAGAGTGAGCTATCCAATTGTATGTATTTTCACCACAATGTAGGTTTGTGAAAGGTTGTGATGCAAGGATCGAGAATGTAATATCTGTGTAACAAGAGATATAGAGACAGATGAAGAATGGAGGGGTGGAAAGGAATGCTAAGTGGTGACATAGGTGAGATAACATGGGGGAGAGAGAGAGAGAGAGAGAGAGAGGAAGGGAGAAGGAGAGATTGAGAGATGGGAATAGAGAATGATAGAAAGATGGAGAGATAGACCGAGGATGTACGGTGGTAGGGGGAAGAGAAAGGGACAAGGATAGATAGAGAGGGGAGAGAGCATGAGCACAGAGAGAGAGGGGGGGGAGAGACATGGGAAGAGAGAGAGAGAGAGGGGGGGGGGAGAACAAAGGTGTGGAAAAAAATGTTGAGTGGTGACCAAAAATGTGTGTGAGAGAGAGAGAGAGAGAGAGGGAGGGAGGCAGGGAGAAGGAGAGATTAAGAGAGGGGAATAAAGAATGAAAGAGAGACAAAGAGATAGACCGAGGATGTACGATGGTAGGGAGGAGAGAAAGGGACAAGGATAGATAGAGAGAGAAGAGAGCTATTGAGATATCGAGCTCAACTAGTGCTATGGTAGCCATTGATGACCCGCATAGGTGATAGCTTCCACACTTATGTCACTGGCACAGTTGGTGCAATTATGATTGATATGCCGCTAGTGGATGATAGACTGTGTGACAGCCACTTTGGAGTACTAGAGTTATGGCATAGTTATAGCACCAGCTCATATAATCGAGTTCACATTATAGACCAACTACTTTGCATGTTGTTGTAGGAGAGTACTTTCCCCTTATATATGTACTCTTATCTTTTAGTTATATGGTTGTAGAGAAGAAAAGAAGATAGAAAGAAATTCAGCCATACATCTCTCTTGTGTCTTGCACTATCTTGTGTGTGTGTGTGTGTGTGTGTGTGTGTGTGTGTGTTTGCTTGCAAGGGAACTCAAGCTCTGTCTCTCCCCCACATTCTCTTTAAGAGCATGAGCACAGAGAGGGGGGGGGGGAGAATGAAGGTGTGGAAAGAAATGCTAAGTGGTGAGAAAAAATGTGAGAGAGGGATAGAGAGAGAGAGAGAGAGAGAGAGAGAGAGAGAGAAAGAGAGGAAGAAGGAGAGATTGAGAAAGAGGGATAGAGAGAGACAGAGATAGATTGAGGTTGAACAATGGCAGGGAGAGAGAAAGGGATAGAGGGGACAAAGGGAGAGACAGAGATAGATTGAGGTTGAACAATGGTAGGGAGAGAGAAAGGGATAGAGGGGACAAAGGGAGAGACAGAGACAGAGACAGAGACAGAGAGAGCCCGCTCGGAGAGAGAGTGTGTGTGAGTGTGGAAGGACGAAGAGAGAGAGAGAAGAGAGATGGAGGATGTATGGTGGTAGGGAGGGAGAGAGGGAGAGGGAGAGAGGGTGTGAGTTGTGTGTCGGAAGAGAGGGAGTGGGAGAGAGAGGCTGGGCTAGGCGGGGTTGGGCTAGGCGGGGCTGGGTTGGGCTAAAGGTTGAAATTGTAGAGAGAGAACAAGGAGGGAAGGGTTAAGGAAAAAAACCCGCTCTGAGAAACCCACTGCATACCCACATCCAAATTTCAAGTGCTTTCTTTTACTCTCTTTATTGCTTTCTTTGACATTTACCTTTCATCCCATTTTCGGGGAATCAAGATCATGATGCTTTGGCAATTCCCCTCTTTGAGTTGGCGAGGTTTTTGTACTAACTATAAATAATTAGAAAGTGGTAGGCGGGGCATGACATGGGCTGAGATTGACAGTGGTGTCAAAGATATTGCCAATCTCATAGAAGGATGTGATGAAGGGCATGTGGGAAAGCTAATGATTGGACCTGCAGCAGCTAGCATGATATCAAAGGGTTTCTGGAACTTGGTATTTGGCATGTCTTCAAAGGTGACTTCCATGTAGTCATGGAAGTATTTGACCATGCTGTAGAGGTCCATTTGCTAGTTGCAATTAGAGTCTTCATTGAGGTCGAAGACCATGCGTTCCTTACTTGTTGGTTCTTTGGAACCTCCTCAAAGGATGAGAATGATAAGTTGGAAGAATCGGCACGTGGCCACTATTAGAGACCTTGGTGTAGTGGAGATCATTAAAATTGTTTATTCAGAGTTGCAACTTGGTGGTGGTGTGAGTGGTGTGGGTCCATCATGCATGGAAATTTATAGACAATATAAGGAAATTTGTAAACAAGCCCTTTTCCTTCCTTACGCAAGAACATATGTCAGGACTGCCTTCTTTTGACTAGCATGAAGTTGGTATGCGAACCATATACTCTCTCCACATTTGGTGAGTTGTTGAAGAGTTTCTCCACTAGGTTCGTAGCCCCTTAGATCAAGAAAGTGCCAGCCTCTCTAATATGCCATGGGTGGTGGAGTTGATTTATTCTATCCATGTGTTGATTCACCAAGCAGATTTCAACCAAGTCAAAGCGTGTGCCAACATTATCATGGAAGTTACCTTGAAGTATGAGGTTCCACACATTGGGTGGATACATGAGTTTCTCCTCATAGACAAGCAAGGACATCCCTAGGTCCTTCCCATTATCTTCACTAGCTTCTTTTTAATTGGTTGGTGTTGTCACCTCATTGAGGTCCAACCCCTCATGGAATGATACATCATCTTCAGTTGCTTCTTCTTGAGTGGTTAGTGGGGTGGTGCCTGACAACCCTTCATATATATATATATATATATTTGGATGGGGGAGACCATGGCTTACACAAGTTTAGCCCATGGTACGACCCATCACTTGGATAATCATCGATCTTATTGACACGAGGATCTAAGAATTTATCCCAAAAAAAAACTCAAGTAAAATAATTATTCAACTATTCAACTTAAGCTATTGCTACAAATTCAACATAAACCAAGCTTTCAAATTTAACACATGAAAATGCTCAAAATTACTTAGCTCTTGTAGGACACGGACGATGCAATCTTTCCCCCTCACGTGTGTGGCCTATTCCCCACACATCAGTATTTTAAGAATTCGATTGCTAAAATAAGCCATAGCCTGCAAAACTATAAAAGTTATGCTTTTTCTTACACGACACTCTTTGTACACGAAATAGAGAACTCTTAAATATTAAATTACATAGGGCTAGGGAAAAGCTTTTAATCTTTACAAAATAAATGTTTACAGATCTATGCTTCAAGTCTAAGGTTGTAGAAATAAATAAATGAATGTGCACAAGTTAGCACATAAATACAAAGCTTGTCTAAAATTATATATATGCCTTCCAAACATAATTTATGCACTTTCGTCTCAATCTTCCAATCCTCTTAATATGCAACAATAAATAATAAACAATTATTCTATAAGCATACAAACCATCATCACACATATTCATCAAGCATAAGTACTTCAGAAATCACCTTGCCATACAAACCAACTGTAACAAACATAGAAAACCGTAAGCATACATCAATGTGCACCAAATGTATTAATATTTGAAATAGCATCACCCACTATATTAACATAATTTAGCATGATACAAAGACAATCCAAGCATTCCCAAACTTTTCAAGAGTAGAATAAAATATTTACGAAGACTTAAAATACATCTTCATAATATTCTCTCTTGCTTGATTTTACAATTGCCCTTAATGACTATAAAAGAAACGAAGAATCTCGGGAAAGACACGAAAATATTTCTCAAGCAACCATCTTGCCTCTTCACGAGAATAATTTTTAAAAGTCAACAAATATTTGACATATTGATTACCAGTACGAGTCGATGTAATCTGTTTGTTAACTATAATATCTGGAATCAAAACTTCTTTCACTCTCAAGAAAAGGTGGATCCTCGTACACAAGATGAGTGGAAAGTGATCCCTTAATAGGTTTAAGCAGACTAACATGAAATGAAATTATGGATTTGCCAATGAGAAGGTGATTCTAATCAACATCATTGATTTTGTGAATCACCTTAAATGATCCATAAAATCTTGAGGCAAGCTTAACAATTGAGAATTTCTCAACACTCTTTAAGTCTATGTTTCTTAATTTTCAAAAGTACATAATCCTTGATTTCAAAAGATATAGCTGTACATTTATGGTTTGCTTTCTTAACATATTTCTCTTGAACATGTGCAATAGAATGTCTTACCTCACTCAAAATGCAACTAAAATCGATAGTGAATTTCTCAACAACTATGTCACTTCCGCCAAGTTTAGAGATAGAGACGGTCAAGAATCATGAGGTACCAATTCATCTACATGGCAAGATCTATGGCTTCTCTCATAGGTGATACAGAGCTTGGACTGCATGCTCCTTGCCTGAAGACTATTAAATCTTCTCATTATGGGGACATAGCCACATGATTAGGACATCTAGGATCCCTGGAGGTGGTAGGAAAGCTTCTCACGTCTATGACAAATTTATTTATTTTTGACAATATTAGCACCATTTGGAATGATGAGGGACAAGTTTGATAGTTTCAACACCATTTGGGGTAATGATATACGAAGCTCCCAATTATAGTGATATAGCCCCAAGGCAAAGAGTGTTGAAGTGCAAGGACATGTTGACATCTCTACTGTGGTTATGAAGAGAGCACATATGATTTTGAACTACTCAGCTCTCAACTAGTTGCTCGGCCTATGCTATAGTTAGTTACAAGTGCATTAACGCCAGCCACCTTCGACCGTAGTCGTCCAAAAACAAAGCAAAACAATTTCAAATATTAATCTTGTTATCCGTCTGACCATGAAGATTTGGCTTCAAATAAAATAAAAAAATACATCTTGTTGCCTATCGCGAGTTAGTGCAGTGGATAAAAATATTGCTTAAAAGTCCAAGGTCATGGGTTTAAACCCTCACTGGGTGTGCACTTTCATAATTCAAACAATTTTAAAAAAAAAAACTACTTGTTAACTTAAAGGCCTGCGGTCACAGTCTTTAAGCCCACATAAACCCCAAACTCAACTCAGCTAAGACGATTCCATGCAGCACTGATGAAACGTATAACAACATGACTTTGTGACTGTAGAAGACCACACACACCAGATATCCCTTCCATCCTTTAACATGACACAGTTCTTAATAGAGATAAAAGGATGCTGTTCAAAAAGCGTAGCCTGCCTCGCATGTGATGTGATTATAACATACACACAGCATCACTTTTATCTTTGTTAATCAATCAGAATCCCATTCACAAAAGCATATTCTAAAGCCTTGTATACACACATATACATCAGAGAGCCACCATCCATGCTGTGCTCGATCTGTAACTTAGAGGGACTCCCAAACCCTCATGATTTTTTGCTTTTTTTTGCTTTTTTAAAACGAAAAGAATAGGGTAAGCCTTTGCTTGTACACATAGTCTTCGGGCCCTTGCCTGGGTGGTAGTTGTTCTTTTTGTTTTTGTTTTTCAAGCCCGAACAGAGAAACGCTTTTGTCATTAGCTTCATCGCTTCTACTCTGTTCCTAAGGCGGGGCATAGAGTGCTATATAACTTTTTTTTCCATGAGTAGATCCTTGAGCTGGCAACCACACAAATTGTTGGCAATTTTGTTTTCTTCCAATCTATTACTCTCCCAGAGTCGACCAGCTTTTATTTCAAGCATGCATGGAAACCGGGGTTCGGGAAAAGACGGGTTCTCTTCATCTTAGAGCCTGCTCGACTTCTAAAAAATCCGCCCCATCTTGACAGGAGGAGGTGTCTCTTCCAAGTTTTCAAAAAATAGTAGTAATTGGATGAAACTATGAAGAAAATACTAAAATTGCATTCTCCTCTTCAACCCATGGTCAGAAGGATTCATGTTAGCTCACTCGAAAATGTTTCCCAAACACTGGTAGAAACTGACCCGTAGAATACAACTATTGATCTAGGGTAAGGTCAACTTACTGGAATGATTCCTAGACATGAGCCACCAATTACGCCCCAAAATCCTGCCTGATAGTCATACCTGTTGTAGCATCATCAACTAAACCCATCTTAGCTCCTAGTAATTCACAAAGCACTCCTTTGAAGATGAAGCAACGCACTCAACTAGCAATTTCAGAAAGCATTTCTTTGACAAGACTGACCAATACATGCCAGGATGGATTATTCCGGCTTGCTCTTGAGCTTTTTTTATCGCTGCATTCGGTATCATGTGGCCGTTAACCACAACCTTCCGCCGATTCTTGTTTCCTTGTCCTCCTTTACCAAACTCTTGGAGGCTTTTCTTGAGAAGACCTGCAAGATACTTGGGCCCTCTGCTTACATCTCGGTGGGTTCACCACTGACCACACCAGCATTACTTTCTTTTTTATGAGCATTTTCATCAAAGTCTGATGCTGCATCATATGAGAGAGGGTCATGCAAAGCAGAACCTGGAGCAGGTGACCATGAAATGATGCCATTGTTAGAATCTCGGAGTAAATGTCTTTGCTGTAGGCTGGAACCATAATGTGCAATGTCTTGGGCTAAGTGTTCAATAAGAGGAAAGCCAGGAGCAACTGGCAATTTCTGGGTACTGTTTTTTGAGTTGCTTCTGATCAAATCAGCAGCTTTGGATTGAGGTTTCCAGTCTTCCAGTTTCAAAGTTGGTTGATGGCTCCATACTTAACCCACATGTATTAGAAGGTGAACGTGAAAGATAGCCTTCATGAAAGAGTCCAGCACTATTCAAGAACCTATCACATTTACCATGCCTCCATTGGCTTTCAAAAAGCCCCTGACCATGCGAGATGGTTGTGATAGGCCTGGGATGGCAAACATTCTCAAACTTCTCTGTGGCAGACTCAGCCATTGCAGAAGTATTTGCCTGGATTAACATCTGGTTGCTGGCCCCTTCATGTTGAGGGTGTAAGCCAGAAACAAAGCAGGCCATTCCACCCAGTCTCCACAGTTGTCTGCCAATGTATGAAGAACTGTGTTCAGATGGATGTATAGTTGCAGCCACTAAATGTGACTTGCATGTATTTGTGAAGTGATTGGGATAAGATGTATGTGCAGAATTTGTTGCTGATCCCCCTTTGATAGTTAATCGATTGTCAGCCTGCAGAGAGAGACAGAATTTGGATGTCTTTCCACAAGCAGCACACCGTAGTTTTTGAACAGCATTCACAATAGGGAGAGATGCAGGGACTTGAAGCATTCTATAACAGCCTCGGCACAACACATAGGGAGCAGCACCAGGCCCAGGTAGAGGAGGATAATTCTTCTGTTTCCTTGCTAAAAAAGATGAATATTCAATGTGAGCAGTAGACCTAATTTGTCCTTGTGACTGCCGCAGATGGCAACCTGTTCGAGACTGCTTAGCTGGACACTTCTGATACATAGTAGGCTCAATAGGCTGAGCACGAGGCACCGACAGCACATGTTGATGGGCCATTGACTGCTGCAGGGAAGCGCAGGCTGCACAAGGATGCTGCATCGCTCGTTGACGCATATCTGGTGGCACCTGCATGTAAGACTGCTGGTTGCAGAATGTGTGAGCAGGAGAAGTAGAACTGTGTGGTGCAAGGTGGCTGAAATCTTTTTGACAAACCCTGGCTGACGCTTTAAAATCATGACAGGCCATCTGAGAGGAGTAAGCCCTGTTGCTTTGGTGTCAGTGGCAGACCAGCTGAATCACCAAGATACTGCTCATTGGGATGAAAATGAGACTTCAATTCTTGAGGCCTAGCATGACAATGGTGACATGCAGGGTCATGAAATGAATAACCTGACCCTCCATTCCCCACATTACCCTCTGCTTCAGACGGTTGACTCTGCAGAAGAGAACCAGACTCTTGCCTGTTTTCATGTAGACAGTCCACCTGATTACAAGAGTATGGATTGAAGAACCTCCTCTTTGCATCTCTATTCAATGCTGCTCTATGAAGATCCACATGGTCTCTTTTGCAAGCAAAAGCAATGCTTTCATCATCCTGCCTTTGATGTATTCTGGGGGAAACTAGCCTATCATGCACTTGATAGCTCCTCCTGCCAACAGTTTGAGGCTCATGCTCATCAAGATATGAACGTTCATACAAATGTGCGTCTGATTGATGAACCTTCTGATAAGCATGTATCTTAGATGTGACTCCGTGTTCATATCTTTGACTGAGAGCCATGCCCTCTTTAACGCATGGGACTTCATAAAGATAAGCTTTCAACTCAATAGGCCCCTGCTCTATCTGCATCTGAGCTTTCTGTCCTTCAGTTTTTTGCAAAAGCTTCAGCAATGGTGCCGCCCATAGAGGGGTGATTGGCCTTACCAAACCAGCTCCATTTCCACCCTTAAGATTGGCATTGCTAGAGTCATAATTGTTCCTTATAGAAAAAGCTTGGCTACGGGACTCCCTCTCTACCAACAATCTTCTATTCAGCTCAAAATCTTCCTCTAAAAAGGTTGAAATAACTGGATCCTTGCAAGTTGAATCTCCCAGAGCTATTGCACTTGACTTCAACATAAGTTTCTCATCTACACTGTCTGTGTACACACAGTTAAAACCTTCTGATGGAATGCAATGCATCATTGTTGAGTCCCTGCCTATCCTACAACTCTTTGGCCTCCACACATTCAAGTTTGTATTCTGGAGGCCTGCATTGTCCCAATTCTTGTCATTTCCTTTATCATCCTGAGAAGCAGAATTAGAATCTCCAGAATCAGCATTCTGTCAAGGTTCTTTCAATGGCATTTCATTGTCACACTTCGAATCTGATTTGCTAACTTTGCCCTTACTTCCAGAATTATTAGATGTGCGATTTGTCATGCCTTCACTGTCAATTCCAAGCAAAGCAGCATTTGGTCCCGTCACACTCGTCTGCCTGCTAACAACATTCTCTAAAGCATTCTGATCATGGAATGAAAGGTCCAGATCACCAGAAGATTCAATCCTGAAGCTTAATTCAGTGAGATGCCTGTCATTAGCATCAGAATCACTCTGTATATGAGCCAGCTCAGAAATACTGATGCCCAATTTTTCTTCTTCGACATCGACTTTGGTGTGTAGCCCCACATTGACATAAGATGCCTCTTTAGGGGTACCCCCACTTTGGGACCAAAACTTCACACGATGTCTCTCAACATGATCAACTTCTCCTTGATGTGTGGTTCCGCCATTATCAACCACATCTGGATCAGAAGTAGCCAGACCAAGATTGCTTATGTGTTCACTACTGCCTTCATTCAGGGAAGACACCTCAGTTTGACCTTTTGAAGAATCCACTCCTGACATCTCCACATTCTCTGATGAAGACCATGGTGGAGAATGGAATCCAGATTCAGGTCCAGTGAATGAAGCCGACCTGGTGCTGGAAAAATGTCTCCCATGTTCACTTCTATCTAATCTTTCTCCATTTGCAGTAGAGGAGTTGGATGGCCTTCTATGAGAAGGATATAGAGGCATATCCAAAGGAAATGCATTTGATTTAGACACCAAACCTTCCCTTGGAAATTTATTCAGGCTGTGATATTTGTTCCCAGCAGGGGGTAGGTCATCCAATGTAGATGAAAGAACATCTTGCCATACATCAACTTCGATCTTATCAGAAAAATTTGACAGCAAAGCTCCATTGTTTTTCTCAAGAAGCTTTTTCTCCTGTTCCTTAGGACCCATTCCAAGCTTCCCTTGTGTTTCCCCGGTCTCCTTTGTGAGCCTAACCCTTTCCAGAATGGGACCAGGTTGTTTGATACTCTCTGAATTACTTACCCTTCCACCCAGCCTATTCTCCAATGAACTGCTATTCGGCACAGCTGATCTGGCTCTAGCTGTAAGACAAAGAAGCTTGTTAGATTTCAAGAGCAAAGATACATACCATTTTGCAAAGTAAACTACTATTGTATTCTAGGCCAAAAAGAAACTTGCACCCATATAGGGTTTACTGGGATCTGACCCAAAAGAAGGGTTGAACAGATAGGGCATTCATAATCTGAGGTTGATGTCTCCGTAATGAGGGTAGTGCATTTGGGACAGCGAAATTTCCTGTGGCCAGTATTACTGCCTGATGCTGGCATCTTGGTGTTGTCAGAACTCAGTGCACCTCCCACTGCAATGTGGACCATGGATGGGAGGCCTTCACGGAGCTGCTACTGCACAAAGTTGGTATCCAGGTCAGACATGACGGCATCCATGAAGAATGTCATCACAGCGTCAGAACGCATGCGAAACAGGGCTAGGTTAATTTATGTAATGCTAGGGCAAAGCTCCTCCACTATGTATGCTGAGTAGTCTGCAAAGAATGATGCAAGTGAGTGCATTTTGCATATGGTTGATGGAAACCCTCTCTCTCTCTCTCTCTCTCTCTCCCTCTCTCTCCCCCCCACACACACACAGTCACACACACATGCACACAAAGCATTGCTCTTATAAAATTTACCTGTTGTCCAAGCGAAATGTGTTACATAGTATCAGGCAGTTTGGCTACTGCAGGAACTGGCCTTTTACACTCTTATAATTAAAGGAGAGGCTATGGGCAAGAAGAAACTTACTCAGTAACACTATCCCCATGGGATTCCATAAACAGACGACATAAAACTAACAGCAAAGAAAGCCAGAAAAGGCGTGTGTGTGTGTGTGTGTCAAACTGCTGAAAGAAAGCCTGCAAATTACATACAATGGTCCCTAATTAAAAAAAACTGTCATTTGTACATGCAAAATTTAGGCAAGTGATCAACATTAAAGGTAGTGCAGTGATACAGGGGCTGCAAAGTTGTGCTTCAAAGAAAACCCTGATGGGCTGTTGAAGCTACAGAGTGCTGTGAGATGCTCATTGCTAAAACAAAGAAGGGAAACAAGAGAGGGGGAGTACCTGGTTATTTAGCTGGAGGGGTTTTCATTGGAGGGACCAATAGGAGGGGGTGTGTGGGAGCTCCACGTGGCACTGGCAGGGCAACGGACCCATGTGGTGCTTGTTTTCCAAAACAAAGAAGAGAGCTGAGGGAAAGGGTGGTCCGACGTGCTTGCCTTTGCCGGGCACTACTTTCGGGCCAAGAATGATGATGAACAAGAACAGCTTTGCACAGCATTTGTTTCCAACTTCCTGGCTGAATTACACGTGGTTTTTAACTTGCGCGCTATCATAGTAGATACTAGTATTGGGCTATCATAGATACTAGTATGGGACCCGCGCGTTGCGGCCGGCAGGTAAAGCTCATAAAAAATAGGTTCGGTTTCTCCAAGATTTAGGTCATGTTTTAAGTAAACACAATACATTATTTCAAGTGACTTCATATATACACATCTCAAAATAACATCCATGTCTCATAGATTTATAGCGAAAACAAAAATATCATAGTAATGTAGCATACGAAGATGCCAAAAAGGACCAATATTACATATTCTCAAAATACCCCACAAAATACGTATTCCAGTCAGTAATGTTAGAATCAACAAATTGAATTCTTCTCTTGTGAGAAGGATCATTCATTTGTCTCCTCACAATATACTCTCTATTGTAAAGCGGTGATCCATCCCGCACATACTCTACTATCGATGAATGCAAAGGACCTGCACAAACGACACAACGATAAATCAAATCTCAAAAGGACCTGCACATAACGATACATCGATAAATAAAATCTCAAAAAAATCTTATAATAGAAAAACATAATCAAAATTACCTCGTACAATAGAACATCGAGTGGATGGTACATGAGGAGCTCTAGTATAAAACCCATAACGAATACCAATGGTCATGGACGGATGTAAGAAACAACCAGTCATCGAGTACTGAACACCCCTCAAATGATGCAAAGCATCTGTCCATCTCTCTCCAAAACAAATAGAGACCCCACTTCTCATCTGGAACACCAATCCCGTACATCTCGATGCCTTCGTCGACAACTCTTACCATAAACGTATCAATGTCATGCAATATCCTAAAATCAAAGCATAACAAATAGGTTATACAATTATTTATATATAGGTTCAAAAAATATTTATATAATGCCTAACAATTACACTTATACTTACCCATCCCTATAAGCATCAATCATAATCCCTACTACGTGACCCACAGTAATAGGAGCTGACCATAGCGGTGGCTCTATACAGATAGACATCAATACAGAATGTCATGTTCCATACTTTGTAATCGAGAAAAGTTATGCAAATATAGAGAATAACTCACCTAAAGGTAATCTTAGACATGTCTGTCAAAACATAAACAACAAAAATAGGTACTTTTACCATGAAAAAATATGTATAAAAAAAGAAATCACAACAAAATTAATCAAATTGCAGAACTTAAATAAGAAACCTGACTTGTCACACTGAAGTCATCAAGATCTCCTTATAAACAATATTGTTTGTTGTAGGTGTATAACTTTGAAGATCATCAAGACTCTACATTAGCGTTATCCTCAAGTAACACCTTCACAGCATGAGGAGACCGTGCTCGTGATAACGCGACATACAATTACACATGAGTAAACACTGGAGTCACCAAATACAACCCCAAGACATTTAGGGTTTGGCCTTGCGATTTGTTAATTGACATGCCAAATGTCAGCCGCACGGGAAACTGTCTCCGCCTCATGGTGAATGGTAGTCGGGTCTTGGTGCATATAAAGGTAATCCGTGGAAGAAATACTCTTTCACCAACTTTAGTACCAGTGATAATTTCATTCTCTAAGACTTTAGAGTGAAAGGCCTTACATATCATCCGTGTACCATTACAGAGTCCACGTCTTGGATCCAAGTTACGAAGCAAAATAACAGGAGCTTCTAACTTTCAAACCAAGCACTGAGGTGGATATCCGCCCTGAAGGTCGATTGCATTCGAATTTTCATCATTTTCAAGAACTGAATCTGCACTGAAATATTGCTTAGGCTCACCAGGCATTGCATCCAAAGCTGTCTTATTCACAATATCCACTTGACTGTTTATCGGAGCAAGAATAGCACGCTCACTAAAGTATGAAGCATATGTCGTAGTGATAGCCAATTCAGAGTATACCCAATGTACCAAGTCTTTAAGAGTCGATCTTTGCAAGACCATATTACTTGGTAGTATCACCATCGTATTATCATGGGTACAATCTACTCCATTCCCAATATTCATGACCCACTGTTTAAACTCATTGCATCCATTAGTATTGCTTAATTGAATATGCATATTTCCAGTTAACTTTAGAACTTTGATAGAGTTCCATAGAAAGGAACGACACAATGCTACATTAACAATATCCTCATGTCTTCCCTTCATAATAACAGGCAAGATTTGTCTAAAATCTCCCCCCATTAATACAACCTTTCCACCAAATGGCTTATCTGAGAATAATACATCTAAAGCATAACGATTACAGGGATTTTGCAAGTTGAAGAATTGTTTAGCTCCAGAGGTATCTTGAATCTAGAATGTGCAGTACGTCCATTCGCCAAGAGTAGAGAAGCAATACCTGACGATGCAGTGGCCAAAGCAACATGCCCTTGTCCACATACTCGCGCAAGCAAGCAATTATACAAATAGGTCTTACCCGATCCCTAGGAAAAAAATGTCACCTGCATCTATCGCAATTGCATGCATTACAGCATCGAAAGCAACACGCTGGCTATTTGTTAATGTTGACCCCATAGCACTTGATAGGTTAGATTGTTCAACAGTATCAAAAGAACTCTCTTTCAAAAGCAATCTAATTTCACCCAAGACTTCCAAATCAATTCTGTTTAGTTCAGGCATTCCTTCAAAATCTGCCAATGTCCGTCTTTGAGCACGAAGAATTTCTTCTAAATGCAGTAGTGTATGAGTTTCAGCTAATTGTTCAATACTAGTGAATTGACCCCTGCTTCTCGATAACTGGTATAGAAAATCTTCTATCATTTCTTCTCGAAATCTCTCCAACAATATTCCTGGACAGGAAGGCTCACAAAATAGCAACATAGTACCAAAAAGACATCTTAATTGCAAGGCATTTTGCATGGATGATGCTTCCTCCATACATGCAACCCATTCAGAATCATCTTCCAGTATCCCTCTGGCAATGCAAGCTGCCTTGCATTAGGAACTCAATGGAGTCTTTTTGGGCCCTTTAATTTGCCATTGCCTAATGGAGGTGATTAAGAAATAGACAAATAGGGAGATTACATGTGGACTGAAACCAATGGTTTGTAAGAGCCTAGAAGGTAGTGGTCAAACTTAGAATAATAGGCTAAATAGGCTCTTTTTTAATTTTTAAAATCAACTAAAACTCAAAAATTTTATACGTATATGAATTTTTTCCCTATTTTTTATAGAAAAGGATAGCTGCAGCCTACAGCCATCATTAAGTAAGGTCTCTAAAGTGATAGAGGCCCAAAAACGAGTTCCCATGCATTCAATGCACATTCCCCTTCACTTTCCACTATCCCTCTCTCCCACGTTCCCTCCAAAACGCTCTCTCTTCCCCCTTTCTCATAGCAGGGCGTTTTTCAGTCTCTAGACTACTTCTTTTAGCTATCTACCTCTTGATCTACCTCTCTCTTCACTCAGAAACCTAGATCTATAGCTATGGAAGCTTGATCTGCAACCTCCTCTCAGAAGCTATGGAAGTTTGATCCTCACTTACATTTCCTTCCTTCATCCTTCTTCCTTGTCCAACCTCCTTTTACAGAGTGTAACAGCAGAGCTTAGCTATGGAAGCTTGATCTGCAACCTCCTCTCAGAAGCTATGGAAGTTTGATCCTCACTTACATTTCCTTACTTCATCCTTCTTCCTTGTCCAACCTCCTTTTACAGAGTGTAACAGCAGAGCTTAGCTATGGAAGCTTGATCTGCAACCTCCTCTCAAAAGCTATGGAAGTTTGATCCTCACTTACATTTCCTTACTTCATCCTTCTACCTTGTCCAACCTCCTTTTATAGAGTGTAACAGTGGAGCCAAGCTATGGAAGCTTGAGTTGCAAATGCTTTGGCTCTCATAATCTTACTCATTGTCTCCTCTCACCCCCTCTAATATCCTCTTTCAAAGTGCAGTAATAGCACAGCCAAGCCCTTGGAACTTGTTCTACAACTTCTTCTCTTTTGTACATCTCCCTAGTCTAAGTTTTTTTCTCACCATTCTATTTTCCTTTGCCATCAAGGTTTATAATCTCCCTAATATATACATCTGATGTCTTCTTCTAGAGCACGAAGGCCTCCGATCAGTATTCAATCTCTCTCTTGTAGCAGTGGTCAAGATGAGGATGGGCACTGGAACATCAAACAGTACGAGAAGTGGAATTGGATTACGATGCAGCCTAGTACAAAAGGAACCCACAAGGTGTCAAAGCGATACGTTGATATACAAAGTCACCATTGGAAAGGGCGGATATTGGAGCTCAAACAAGATCGTGATGGAAAAAAGCTAGCCAAGGTCCAACATGTTTACAAGGCAACAGAGCTGAAACTAGCAGACCATGACCAACGTCAACGATTTCCTGCAAATTGTAAGTTATTTCACCACTTTATATTCTTGTTTTTAAATCAATTGTGTGCTAATAATGGTATACTGAGCACTGTTTTGATTGTTCTTGGGTTCCTGTGCGTAGATATTTTTCCCTCAAACTATAGTGAGTGGGAGCCTATGGAGGCAATTTCAGGAACCTTTGAAGCATACCATGTGGAGCTTGGTAGTTTAATCTTTGGAGGGTGTCCAACTGCACAACTTCTTGTACGAAACATCTTCTTCTATGAGGATACATATGTGGTTCCCACGACAGCAAATGGTACTGGAAAATTAGTTCCAAAACCTACGCCAACTCTCACATCTATTGAATGGCCAATTCCAGACAATGCTTCAGTGGCCATGGCTTGTTTGCAGATCGAAAGCAAGGTGCAAAATGCTATGAAGTGCACATATGGATCTCACAAAGCAACCATAACCTGCTTCATACCTCTACACCTCTTTGTGTACTTGTTCCGTACAAGTGACACACATCGTACCCCAACTTTATGGATTGCAAAGGGGGAGAGAGCTCTGACTTGTTTCTTATCACCTGCATGGGATAAAAAAGTTGTTCAACACAATGGAGACACCATCAGATGCGGAGTAATAGTTGAGAAGGTTGTGATGCGCTATCATATTGCCAAGCAACAGTTGTCCATTGCGTTTCCTTACAGGCGATGGAAGCTTACAAATGGAGAATGGGAGGCGTTAGACTCCGACACAACCTCTACAGAACAGGGTGTGCTACATATATCCATGCAAGGTGGGGATGTAGAAGATGTTACTGTGAATGATGATTGGTCCCTTGCCAACTTACGTGACTACTTAGTTCTTCGATTCTCACTGAGTGGTGATTTTGCTTTGATAATCAATGGTAGAGTAGTGCGCAAAAGGCAGGAACGATCTTTTCTTTGTAGAGAAATTACTTTCCCTGGCTGTGTAGCTATCAGATAACCACTGGATATGTAATCTTGAATTGAAGTAAATACAATTTCAATTTTTTTGCCTCACTGTCTTATTAAGGTTTTTCAATTGTCTTGTGCAAGTTTTATTTTTTTGTGATAGTGTAAGGTTGGTCACACAAGCATCTGTGGCTTGAGCCACTAGTAAATTAGAAATGACCTTGCGATGGAAGGATACGTTCTTGCTTTCGCATACCATTTTTTTAAAATTTTTTGGTACTTAAATTTTTTTTAAAAAAAAATTTATAACAAGGTCGCCCATTTATAAACGATACTTTACTCATTTTCATCAATTGGCAGTTATCGTTCTCTCCTAACACTTGCTCTCAATTTCGCACACCTTTCTGTATCACACACTCTCTATTTCTTGCAATCACTCATAGTCATGGCACCTCTACTTGACGCACTTATTGCACAGCTAGGAAAGCTTGAGTTACTTCATAGGGTTGATGAGATCGTCCCTATGTTTGAGGGAGCAATTGATGTGCGTGCAACAATGCATCTACACGCAGATGCTTTTACAAATGTCATTTAGTATATGGATGAACACATCAGCACGTACTCCATCATGTTTGAGGGTGATGAGGGCCTATGGGTTCCAGTTGACCTCATCAAGTACATATTCAGGGAAGACAAGAATTTTAGATTTTGCCTATCAAGGTTTTTAAAATCCCTCACAGAAAAGGACTACAGGAATGAGGAGGAAGACTTACTCTTGGATCTACAAATGGGCAACATCGGCACTTCTTTCCTGAGCTGGGACATGGTTTTGGTCCTTCTGTTACAAGAGGGTGTGGCGAAAGAAAGTGGCAAGGAAAAAGAAAAGGGCAAAGTAAAGCTAATGGAGCAGGTCCAAGAGGCCCATGCCGAGGAAGAGAATGTTACAGAACAATGGGAGGCCTCAATGGCATTGGTGGCTCTACAAGAGAATGTCCCCGAGGAGGTTCCGGACCTAGTTCTAGAGGGCGATGAAGTACTCGAGGAGGTCCCAGACCTTGTTATCATGTCTTTGCATCCAATCATTATTGATGGGAAAGAATTTTTATTTTTGGATGACATTGCCAAGACACTCGGGTTTCGCGAGGATGAGGCACTGTCTATTATTGCCGTGAATGCTGGGGGTCAAGACAAAGGAAAAGTGAAAATCTCTTTTGAAGATGACAACCTCACAAAAGCGCTTGCATACGATATTGGTAGCAGTTCCTTGGAAGTTGTAGTGGCCAAAGCGCTCGTTGAAATAAAGCAAGATGTGTAATTCTATGAGAGCGTAGCTGCCTTTGAACCACACATGCCCTTGGTTGCTGGCGATGCTCAAGACCAAGGAAGCATAAACTTGACAAATGAGCAACTAGTTGCAAGTGACGATGCAACTGAGGTATGTCCTAACTTCTTAGTTGTAAAGCAAATTATTTTTAGTTGTATCATTTCACGCTTCCTAACTTCTATATTGACATGTTGACAGACTACTTTTGAAGTGGACAAGTTTGCTATGCGCGTAGGAGGAACGCGGCCAAAGTCAGAGGGTCGAGATGCATCTCTTTGGCACTACATACCTGCCCTCAGAGCCGACATAGTGCGGGTTTTTCATTTAGACTATTCAGAGATCGCCTATGCCGAGCTCCTAAAATGTAAAGCACTTAGTGCAGTCTTATCGGAGAACCCCTTAGCCTCGAACATAAATAAATGTATTTTGGTAGCTAGGGAAGCTACCTTGTATTGCTTTACGGGCAAGCATCCCGGCTCAGTTTTAGGCCATTGTGCCCTTTCTCAGGCTCAAGGAATCAATGAGCCGAGTGATATATTCCAAAGCTTAGGCCAGAAACCAGCCTCTAGAACTCTCTCTCCTGAGCTCTTCCAAGAGCTTATTAAAAAGATGTAATGCAAACTTCTCTTCCAAGTTTAATAAATTTTTTTTGTTGTGCATTGTAAGTTGTGATTTTTCCTGGCGTACTTGTGATATACCATTTCAAGCCTCGCAATTTTAAGATTTTGTTCATGTGTTCATAGAAAATATTGTTTAGGATTCATTTTAAATGAGATCGTGATTAAAAAAAGTAATCGAGATTGGGTTAGAGCGGTATGAAAAAATGTTGTATTTATAGATGTATACACACTCACATATATGTATATATATGTACATATATGTATATATATACATATATATATATGTGTGTGTGTGTGTGTGTACCTATATATATATATAAGATTCTGGGGCTATTGAAAGATATATATATATATAATATATATATATATAAAAGATATATAGTATATATATATATATAAGACATAAGATATTATAAGATTTTAAGGCTATTATAAGATATATATAAATATATATAATATCTTATATAAATATATAAGATTTTGGGGCTGTTAGGGCACCTAAAGGGTCTTATGAGCCTCACAAGACCAAAAATATCAAAAAAAATAAAAAAAAATGCCATGTGCGCTACAGCGCGGAAATCGACATTTTGACCTGGTCAAACTAGCGATTAACGCGCCGTAGTGCACATGGCATTTTTTTTATCTTTTTTATTTTTTTTATTTTTTTGGCCTTGAGGCTCATAAGGCCCTCTATAAGGGTCTCTAGGTGACTTTATAGGCTCTACCTTTTTTGTATATATAAATATATATATGTGTGTGTGTGTGTGTGTGTGTGTGTGTACATATATATATATATATATATGTGTATATGTATATACAGGCTTCAAAGTAACTCTCTTGGCATGTACCATAGCCAGCACTGAGTCTTCAAAAACAGAAACTACAATATCTTCAGCAGCTTCTTGAAGAGCTTCAAGAGCTGTGCTCTGTATGCGATCAACCCTGTTAGAATATTTTTCCATTGTTTCTCTCACCAGTCGAGAGAATGGTGCCTTGGGGATGAGAAGATCTGTGCTTTTTTTATATTTCCTAATCTCTCGTAGCGCGACTGTCCCTGGCCTCCATTTTCTCTTCTTCTTTGTAACTGGTGGAGGCGGTGGTGGTCTTTGATTCTCCCACGGTGGTCGTTCAGACCTGAACTTCTTTTTCTTTTGTGCACACTCTTCCTCTTCTTGTTGGTCCCGAAACTTGCCCTCCATTCTTTTACCACACTTCTTGACTGGACGTCTGGATGTTGTGGCTGCTTGTGGCTGTGCTTGGCTTGCCCTCCTTGCGTCCTCTTTGGGCTGCTGTCTCTTTTGCATTTCTGTCTCCCAAGCTGCCCTCACAAGAGCAAACTCTTTGTCAATGGTATCTTTCGTGATGCCATAGGACAAGAGCTCGACCTCCCTGTTCTGTGTAAGATAACCTCTAGCTGTTCTAGGGTGTCGGCCTCAATAACAATCTCCGGTGGTTGCCCTTGACCTTCCTCGGCTTCTTTTCGACGCCGCTCTTCTTTTGCTTCTCTACTAGGCTCTGCTTCTTCAGCTTCCTTCCTGCGTTGCGCTTCTTCGGCCTCCTTCCTGCGCTCTTCTTCTCTCATCTCCTTTGCCTCTTGCTCTGTTACGATAGGTAGACTTGTCCTTTTTGTTGTAGCAGGTAGTGGGCCGAGTTGATCGAAAAACCGCAAGTCTTGCTCCTGTTCTTCTGGCATGGCCTAGGTATGTACGAGTGCAAGAGATAGTGGGAGGGCAAGAGAGAGTAGAGCACAAAGAAGAAATTGAAATGTGGTGGCTATAAATGAAAAATGACTTAAATATGTCTATAAATATAATTTTTTAAAACTTTTAGAAAATTTAAAAACACAAAAAGATTATAATCAGAGAGTTTAAGCCCATGAGGAACCACACTGACGCTTGCTTGCTACCCACTGCCGTAGTCTCTCCCTAGCATTTGATCTGTTGTATCCTTCAGTTCTTCTTGCATTAACAGTTTTCATTATTTGACGCCTAAGAGACAAATTACCGCGAGTTTTCTGCCTTTTTTTGCCAACCAGAATGCGATAGAACCAGTTGAACATTTCATGGAGTGCATTACTCTTGACTTTGCCACCACCATGGCGAGTGCCCTTAAAATACACGGCCTTTGCTTGGTAATGTGATTTCTCCATGCCTTGATTGCTCCAAAGTGCTAAAGAGCCATATCTATCGAGAAAGTATGGCCCATGTGCATACAATATATGCTGCATAGAAAATTACAAAAAGTCAACAAACAGTATGAAGAACATACTACAAGGACACAAGAAATACAACATTACCATGTAGTCAGTAATGTGTGTTTCTCCCCATGCCTCGACCATTTCTTCTGTAAATCTACAAGTGGCTTGTTTAAGTGCCTCAATACCATGGTCATCCAGGTGAGGTCGCTCTAGAAGATCGACCATTTTATTACACACCTCCCATACATGTGCACGTTTTAGGCCAAGCCTGGCATCATTTCCTCGATATGTTGTGACATCACATATCTTCTTCCAAATTTCAAAGTCAGTGTGGCTATGAGAACCCAAGTGGTTTGATAGCAAGTGTCTTGCCTTTGATCCACCCATGCAAATTTTATTAGGGTTGTCTTGTGTAGGGTTTGATTTTCTATCCTTTGTCAAGACCACTGCTCCAGCATGTAATCCCATAGAGGAAAGTACACCCTCTAGTGCACGTATTGACTCTTCTCGTCGATCTTCGGGCTCCATGTTCCAGACATAGTTTATGTGGAGCATCAATAGCTTATCCAAAATCCTGAGTCTTGCATATAATGTGCACACATGCACTTGACATAGTGGAATGTCCAAGATTGGGTTCCAAGCATTGTCCTCCTGGTCACGACTAGGTGGCTTGCTCTGGTCACAACTTAATATGCCATTATGCCATACCTTTGATCCTTTCCTCTGTTCAGCATAAAAAACGATTGCTTTTTTTGCACCCACCTGTTTTTGACTTTTGCCTTTGCTAGGTTGTTTCCCTTTTACTCTTGAGTCTACTGCTGTCTTGGAATGACAACAGTAAACACATGAGAATATAGTATTCGCACCTGTTTTACAACCCAACATACACTTTAAGGTTTTTGACTTTTGCCTTTGCTAGGTTGTTTCCCTTTTACTCTTGAGTCTACTGCTGTCTTGGAATGACAACAGTAAACACATGAGAATATAGTATTCGCACCTGTTTTACAACCCAACATACACTTTAAGGTTTTTAGATCGCCACCCAAGTGCCATTCAACGTTAAAGCAGCCTATTCCGGGAACATCAAGCTTTTGACCATTGACCTGACAAGAGACGACATGTTGAATGCCAGACCGTTCAAAATACCACCTCAAGGTATCATGGTTCTCTTTTGGGAGGACCCATGCTGCTTGCCACCAGATGTTCTTCTGAATGCCGTAGTAGTCTTGCTTATGCCCTTGACCCCTATTGTTGCTGTCTTCAGTTGCATCCAACTCTTGGGTCTCTAAAGGCTTTCCTCTAAGTGCTCGGCTCATCAAGGTTAAACTAACACGCTCCAGTCTTTGACCTTTAACCACTTGACATTCATCCAGCTTCAAGACAAACGCGGCATTTCCACCTGTCTCTTCAAGTGTGAGGCCATAGTACTGAATCATTGCTTTTTGTAGCACTTCCATGTCAATGTAGACATTGTTATATGCATTGTATTCAAAGGGTTTGATTGTTGGCATTGGCATAATATCCTCCACCCACTTGTACCCACCCTTGAACATGGATGCAATATCACCATTAGCACACTTCTTTGCCATCTGTAAGCTATAAAGTGTTGGAAGCAAGGATTGCATAACTCCCTTTGCTCGCAACCCTAAAGTGATTGACATGTACATTGCTCTGTAACCTTTCTGGCTAATACCTGCTGAGTCACATATATCAAGCATCTCTTTGGGTGTGACAATTTCTTTGATTTCCTTCAAGAAATGTTGACGAAGGGTCTCCTGCAGCTTATCATTACCAGAACCTGTTATCATTTCCATGATATCCTTCTCCTGAAGGACATGCTGAAGAAGGGAGACATTAACATTGTCCTCAGCGTTGTTACATCCTAGTATAGCTGTTGCACATGCCCTATAATCGCAAGAGTCACCCATGAGAGATGCTTTATTCATTAATTGCTTCTCAAAGTTGCTATAATTCCTACAAAAATTTTTACCTGGTTGTTTGTTTACGCCTCTTACATGCGCCTGCTGTCTTAGAAAGTAACCCAACAGCTTTACGTTTTCTTTGCCTTGCGTGATATCCAATGGGAAGGTGAGTGAAATGGTGAACACGACGTCGAAGATTACGAGTGGAGTGTTGAAGACGAACATAATTATCGATAAATTGATTTATTATGCGCACACGATCCGCTAGATTATTCTTCTGCACCTCAAGCTCCTCTGAGAGCTCTTTAATCCTCTACATCAAACTATTGATCTGCTTAGTCGATGCCGCTTGAAGCTGGTCGAAGGCAAATTGTGTTTGCCTTTTTCAGCTACCTCATCTAGCCACAACATGTGTAATCTCCTACAATAGCCAAGAAGCCCATTGAAACCATCATCAACAAACTTAAAAAAACTTGTAATGCTTTTGAATGGTGGAGGGGCACCAGATATTGGATCTGGTGGATAAAGATTTCCATCAATCCAAAGATCAATGGCCTTTGCTCCTTGCATTCGAAGCTGATCGTATGAAATATTGGGTGCAACATGCCTACTGCGTAGGGTTGCGTATTCTGTCTCCAAATCAACCTGAAGGCGGATCTTAGAAGGCTTATTGGTGATGTCTTGTAGTGCCATCTACAAGAAAGTAGGCTTGTAAGCTTGGGTTGAATAGGAGTGGAAGGAGCAGGATATGGTATCAAAAAATAATGGGAAGAATGGAGATGAGGGTTGCTTCTCTAGAGCTGCATTGTGGATAGAGAAAGAAGCCAGAAAGGGAGCCAAAGAAACATAGAGAGGGTTGGCAATGGTGAGACGAAAATGCAAAGGAGACAATGCATCATGGGAAGCTTCTTTAGTGCAAGCTATGGCTGCTAAGCAATATAGAGAGAGAATACATCATGAAAAGGTTCTTCTGTGCAAGTCATGGCTACTACTGTGGGTTTGGAGAGAGAACCAAGTATTGTAGAGAGAATGCTCCTGGTAAGCTTCTTCCTTGCAAGCCATGGCTACTACTGTGGGTTTGGAGAGAGAAGGCTCATTTAGGAGTACAGACCTGCTAGCTATGGAGAGAGGACCAAGTATTGTAGAGAGAATGCTCATGGTAAGCTTCTTCCGTGCGTGCAAGCCATGGCTACTACTGTGGGTTTGGAGAGAGAAGGCTCATTTAGGAGTACAGATCTGCTAGCTATGGCTTTTGGAGTAGAGAAAGATGCTTTTTTCCATGGAGAAGGAGTGCAGGGCATTTTAGAGAGAAGATTTAGAGAGAGAAAGAGATTTGGTGTACACACAAAAAAGGGGGGAAGAAAGTGACAAATTTTTGGAATGTTTGGAGTTCGAAAAGGTTGCTGCAGGCTATGATAACTGACTGACAGCCCATTACAAAGCTTTAAAGTCACCTAGGTGGCCAGATCTAAGAATATCTCCTTTTTTTCATTTTTTTTTGTTTTTGTGAAAAATCAAATATATGCTTTTAGGACTAGGCCTCTAGGCTTGGTCAAAGATGGATTAGCATTTCAAGCATTTCACTAAACGTCCAAATTAAAGGGCCCAAGAAGACTCCATTGAGTTCCTAATGAAAGAAGGATAGATGTGACCATTGAGCGAACGCAAATCTTCAAATGACTTAGATCCTTTACATATTGTAAGAAGTAGGCGAACATAGTATGCCTCACCTGCCAAAGGAGCTACAAAGTACATGCGCCCTGTAGTGTTTCCAATCTTTCTTTTGGTCCATTTCTTCAACCTGGAGTTTCAAACCCATTATTGAGTGAAATCACTATACAATGTATTGTTTGCTTCAGGATGTTGTTGATTACATGTAAACCATTCAGTCAAAGTAGTCTTGCTTACATTTTCCCTCTGAAAAACATCTGCAATATTATCATCATCTCTAAAGATAACATTATGACCCCCATCTAAGTGTACGTGCAACCATTGCACATCAGGCTTCTCATTGTGTAAATCATACTCAAAGAGTCTCCAACATGCCTCTGATGCAAAGACGTAGCGTGCATCCAAATACCTCTGAATCTCATCGACTACGTAGGTAGCATTAACATCCCCACCTTGTACAGTGCTAAATCTTATTGTTGCTCTGTCATGCCCCTTGTATATATACTTGTAAAGATATTTCAATACTGCTATTGTTGAGCATATTTCCACATTTACATGAGCATTATATGTGACTGAAAGATAAGGGTTATATGGCACAACCCATCTATTATCAACATTACACTTTTTCAATGCCACAGTTCTTCCATCATTTTGACGCATATACACGAGGTAACCACTCTCATCCATAGTAGTCTCTTGTGCAAAAGCTTGTGGATAGTTCCTTGTGCATTTCCCTTTATCCATACAAATTGCACTTGGATTGAATATCCCATAGGGCCCATGGATATTGCAATGCAACACGACATCATGCAAAGTAGGAAACATTTGCTTGTCAGGCAATTTGGCACATACTAATCTGTCATAGTCTTGGACAGTCTTAGGTTTATGGGCACTATCCAAGATCAATAACGTGTGTAAATGAGGCAATCCTCTTTTTTGGAACTCAATGAAACTCACATATCCAATCACCTTACCAAAGATCTCCTTCTTCATGATATTTTTCATCATATCTGAATGTTTTTGGTGAAATACTCTAGTAGTCAAATCAGGTCGGTCACATGCACTTTGCCCCGGGAGTAAAGCATCTAATACCTCTGGCCACTTTGGATTACAGGTGAAAGTAATGAATAAATCGGGCTTGCCCTTTGAATGAACAATTGCCATGGCATCCTGATAAAGTTGATACATTTGTCGTGGCCCACCAGTAAAATTGGAACGTAACACTATTCTGCTTCCCACTATCCTTCCTGCAATACCACTTCCACTTCCTTCTACATGAAGCATGTCTGCTAAACCACTATAAACCTATGAACGCAAACTTTTTTGATTATGGCGTGGCCAAGATAATCGTGACTCTTCAACACTGCAATAGGCATCAACCATAAACTGTTGCAACAACCTTCCACCACGTAGCAAGCATGCATTTGTATCTGGGCGAACTTGCATCTTTCTATGCATAAAAATCAATTTTAATGAGAATAACAGTTTTGAAATAAAAATAATTCCCTTAATTAATCATGCCCTTAACTTTCTAGTAGGGTTATGTACACACTAACATTAATCAAAAGTCATCAGTCTTTAACTTTTTAGAAAGGTTCAGAATTGCTATTTATATTAGGTTACATCATTAATTATAAAACAATTCATTACAACACTCATGTATACAATTCGACCTTAATTAGTAATTATAGGTTGTCAGATATGATAATGTTTTTTAATTGATGCGCAAATTAATAATTTTGTTTGCACGTGCTGACACATGCTAGTGTCAGCATGTGTTTTTTAATTGATGCGCAAATTAATAATTTTGTTTGCACGTGCTGACACATGCTAGTGCTACACTCAGTGCCAGTACTAACTTAAGCTTGATTCCATTCATATTATCCCCCTTATTACTATTTACAATGACCGTATCCACCACCACGGACCTCACGGTTGGTCCCTTAATTAGTAGCTCTCTCTCTCTCTCTCTCACACACACACACATGAATGCACAAACATAAATCATCTCTCTCTCTCTCTCTCTCTCTCTCTCTCTCTCACACACACACACACACACACATGAATGCACAAACATAAATCATCTCTCTCTCTCTCTCTCTCTCTCTCTCTCTCTCTCTCTCACACACACACACACACACACACACACCTCTCTCTCTCTCTCTCTCTCTCTCTCTCTTACACACACACACACACACATCTCTCTCTCTCTCTCTCTCTCTCTCTCTCTCTCTCTCTCACACACACACACACATGAATGCATGAATAGAAACCATTCTCTCTCTCTCTCTCTCTCTCTCTCTCTCTCTCTCTCTCTCTCAGTCTCTCTCTCTCTCTCACACACACACACACACATGAATACATGAATAGAAACCATCTCTCTCTCTCTCTCTCTCTCTCTCTCTCTCTCTCTCTCTCTCTCTCTCTCTCTCTCTCTCTCTCTCTCTCTCTCTCTCTCACACACACACACACACACACACACACGCACACATATAAATGCACAATTAAACAAAAAAATTTCAAAATAATAACAGAGTAGCAAACAGATAGGCGCACCAATATGGGGGCGATGGAGACTCGAGACCAGCTGAGACTCAAGAGCAGCTTCGTCCTTCAGCAAGTTCAGCAACAATAGAGCGCAGATGGGGATGTCCCATGGGTCGTGTGCAGAGAAGACCGACCCAATCAATGCGGGAAGGGAGCACCGTTAGCTAGAAGGGTGAAGCACTTGGTTGATGAAGGGTGAAGCACTTAGTCGACGAGATTTCAAAAAAAAACGCGGATAGAGCGCCACGTCTCCTGCTTAATCTTGTATAGAATAAATGGTTCAAGTTTCAACATTCAAACATTACGACTTTCGGTTTCCCACGGCGCGGTTCACTTGTCCTCCATGGTCTCTAAAAGCTAGGTTCACCTTAGCCTTCAACTTGTTCAATTTTTTTGGGTTCACCTTAGCCTACTACAACTTGTTCAAATTTTCTTTTTACTAGTGTCCCGACCTGTCTCTGACGACGGGTAGGAGCTAGACACACCATTAAAAAATATAAAATTTTCAAGGTAGCATTTTGCATGTAGTAAAGTCACCCTTCCTTTCCATATAAAAATACATCTAGCATTACAACCCAATAAAATGATGACAATCTTAACACACATGAACACAGCTTCAAAACAATCTTTGGACAACTGGATTATCTCTCCTTGGAAGCCTATATCCCTCGCCTCCATCTGGCAAAATAAATGCAAGATAAAAACATTAGCATTGAAGATATAATTTTCGTTGAAAAAAGAAGGATAAGGAAAGAACCTTACAAAACTCATTTGGTGGATCAATATTGAGGCGCGAACAGCGTTTGAATAGGCTTGTAAACAACAAATGGAAAAATTTTGTATTGTCGAGTGCCTATACACCGAAAATTTAACTTATCAAGATTTTCATAGTCCACAAACATTACATGTACATGAAGTTGATCTGCAATCTTAGATTGTAAATTCCTAGGAGCCCAAAGCTCTCGTTGTACGTGTCTCGACCATACAAACCCAATAATAATCTGGGTTCTAAAAAATAAAGATATTTCCTATTGCAAAAAGAATGTTTCAATAAAAATATGAATTAATCAAATAAAACACAAAAGCTACATAAAAAGGAAGTTTCTATATATATATATCGTAAAACGTCAGTGCTCTCTAATAGTTTGATAATTAGAGAAGTTGTTGCTTGTCCTTCCCGAAATGGAGGGTCTACAATTCAGCCATGAATATTAAATAGATCTTGGAAAACAATAATACCTATATTATAGCAAACTTCCAAAAAATTTACCTTCAATATCTTGTTCATCACCATAGATGAACGAAAATGACCTCCTTGCCACATCCATCCTAAGCAATATACCCCTGATATCAAATATAACTCTCTCTCTATGTGTGTGTGTGTGTGTGTGTGCGCGCGCGCACGCGTGCGCACTCAATAGCTTGAGCCAAGCAAGGGATAATATAATGGCATCGTATATAAAAGCAATCCAAAAGCAAACAAAGACTACACATGGTACATCTTTGCAAACATTCCCCAGTCAAATGCTTACTTCATTGTACAAAGATATGTATAAATGTAGTCTCTAACATTTGTAAGCTACCATTTACATTTACATTTACATTCTTTGGTATGCCATTTGCAAAACCTCCTTGTAGACAACATTGGTTGTGAAGACTTCATTTGAACCTTCTATGTCACTTTCATATTCCACAATATGCTTTACACACACTTTCATTGCATCGGATGATCTAACACGTGACATAGCAACGTACAGTTGTCCATGTGTAAATACTTATGTGGCTAGATAAAGTCCCAATACACTCAATGTTTGTCCTTGGGACTTATTTATTCACATACCAAAAGCTAACTTGACAGGAAATTGTCTCCTTCTCATGTCAAAAGGCAATTGAAGCATACATTCAAACAATAAAGGAGTATCGCGATGTTTTTGCTTGGAGTTATAAAGACCTCAAAGGAGTTGATCCAAGCATATGTCAGCATTCAATTCCATTGCGAGAGGATGCAAAGCCTTCCAAGCAACGTCCTTATACTTACAATGAGAATTTTGCACGAAAGATAAAAGAAGAAATAGATAAGCTCTTAGAGGCAAAATTTATCTATGAGATTGAACACACTGAATGGGTCTCCCCTATTGTAGTGGTGCCCAAGAAAAATGGAAAACTTCGAGTATGTGTAAACCTCAAGAAGGTAAATGTAGCTACTGTACGTGATCATTACCTACTTCCAATCACGGATCATGTTTTGGAACGAGTTGCAGGGAAAAAGGCATATAGTTTCTTGGATGGATTCTCCGGTTACAATCAAGTGTCAATTGATCCAAAGGATCAACACAAGACAGCCTTTGCTACTGAAGATGGCATCTTTGCCTATCGTGTTATGCCATTTGGTCTAACAAATGCACCTGCAACCTTTCAGCAGTTAATGAGTCATGTATTCAAGGAGTACCTTAGGCTATTTCTTGAGATCTTCATGGATGATTTATGTGTTCACTCACAAGAGCGTGATGATCATATAGAATACCTCAGACTTGTGTTTCAAAAGTGTCAAGTTTATCGTATATGCTTGAATCCTGACAAGTGCAAATTCATGGTAAGACAAGGAAAAAATTTGGGCCATATTGTTTCTCGCAATGGGATTTCAACAGATATGGATAAAATTGATGTCATTGTCTCATTACCTCGGCCTATCAACCCTAAAGGGGTACAAATATTCATGGGACATTGTGGCTATTGTCGTCGATTCATCTACATGTACGCTGTCCTAGCCAGACCATTATATGCTCTTCTTGTAAAGTTTAATTGGACTGACGAGTGTGAGGAATCCTTTGAAAAGTTGAAGCAAGCATTAGTGTCTGCACCCATCTTACGGGCACCAGATTGGAACCAAATCTTTCATGTCCATATTGATGCTTCAAACTTTGCAATTGGATGTATTTTGGCTCAATTGGGAGAACATAATAAGGATTTCCCAATCTCATATGCTAGTCGACAGTTGAACAATGCTGAGAAGAATTATACCACAACAGAAAGAGAAGGTTTTTCCATGATATATGTAGTGAAAAAGTTTCGCCATTACCTTTTGGCAAACAAATTTATATTTTTTGTGGACCATCAAGCACTGCTATATTTGGTGAATAAGCCTTGTGCAACTGGAAGGATTGTGAGGTGGTTTGTCATCCTTCTTGAGTTTGATTTTGAAGTGGCAGTCCAAAAAGGAACAACTCATCTTAGGGCAGATCATTCGTCTCGAATCACCTCTGGAGAAGCTCCTGTGGGTGTGGATGATGATATGTTAGATTCAACACTTTTCCTTGTAGAGACAGCTCCTAAATGGTCTGAACCCATCTTAGAAATTTTGACAAGTGGGCAGATACAACTAGCGGGTCCTAATGTGGACCTATGGTGACCATTCAAGTTAATCTCAAGGAGATTATATTGTCAGGGTAATGATGGAGTGTTGCGGCTTATACCTAACCCTGACCAATATGAGGAGATCTTGGAATGGGCACATGAGGGTATTGGTGGAATCCATGCATCAGCTACTACTTGTGTACGACGTATAACTTAGGATGGGCAATGGTGGCCTACCATGCATGCGGATGCTGAAAAATTTGTTCGTAACTGTGCTTCATGTCATATTCAACAACCAATTCATAATGTCACATTATTCCAAATTTCAACTATACCAAGTTGGAGTAAGTATATTGTGGACTATCCTCAGCATGGTCATACTGATCGAACAATTCCTAAATGTCGAAAGCGTGCTATTGAAGTTGAAGCAGCCAACTATATGCTAACAGAGGGCCAACTCTACAAGAGGGGCAAGGATGGCAACTTGCACATGTGTGTATGTGAAGCTGACTACTTGAAAATCTTGACTCATGCACATGCAGGTGTTGGGGGTGTACACTTTTCGGGCAATACCACAGCTAAGTTGATTAGGTGGTCTGGGCTTTGGTGGCCAACCTTACAAATGGATGCCGAAGAATATGTGAAACGTTGTGACGATTGTTAAAGGACCAAACCTCCCATCACAAAGGATAATATGCCATTGCGGCCTATGTTAAGCACACGTGCGTTTGCCAAATGGGGTATTGATTTTGTCGGTCCCATTAAACCTCCAGCTCGTCACACGCATGCCGAATATATTATAGTTGCAACTGACTATTTGACCAAATGGGTAGAAGCAAAGGCTACAGTCAAAAATGATGCCAGAACCACAGCCAAGTTCTTGTATGAAGAGTACGTGTTTACACGCTATGGCTTACCTATTGAAATCGTTAGTGATCAGGGTGTGCACTTTGTGAATGAGGTCATAGAGTTTTTACTTCAAGAATTTATGGTAATTCACAAGCGTTCTGCACCCTATCATCCACAAACCAATGGTCAAGCTGAGAGTACTAACAAGATTCTCTGCACAGCACTCACAAAGATTGTTGAGAGACATAGGACTGATTGGGAGCAAAAGTTGCACTCAGTTCTTTGGGCATATAGAACAGCCTATACAACATCTGTGGGCACAACCCCATTTGAGCTTGCTTTTGGGCTAGATGCAATTCTTCCCATTGAATTTCTTGTACCTACTCTACGAGTTGCTAAACAATTGGACTGGACTGGTCACGAGCTTTCTCAACGCATTGATGAATTGGAAAAGCTTGATGAGACTCGCTTATTGGCGGTAATGGGGATGTATGTCAAGAAGAGGAGACAAAAGCAATGGTATGATAGTGTAACAACTGGCCGATTCAAAAAAGGGGACCTTGTGCTCTTGTACACACTTAAGAAGCATAAGAGAAAGCTCAAAAAACGTGGCCTAGGACCGTTTGTGATTAATGAGCTTACTCCAAGTGGTGCAGTGCGTTTAGAGACACTAGAAGGTGAGCAAATGCCTAACTTCATTAATGGAAGTCGTCTCAAGAAATACAATGAACCATTAACTGAAGTCATGCTTCAACAAATGCATGCTGCCCACACACGGAAAGAAGAACATGACCTACTTCAACGTCAGGCTCAAGAAGAAGCTAAAGCTAGAGTTGCAAAAGCCAAGGAGCGTCGCAAGGCTTCTGTGTTGACCTTACAGTTGGCTACTGATGAACAATATGTTGATCCTTTCAATATTCATGTGTGTCTTCATCTTCATGAGACTACCTACTTTGTCTGTGCCTTAATTGACTGTGGTGCAGATTATAATGTTCTCTCATTTGACACATGGGTAGCCTTGGGACAACCAACACTTGTGCACATTCCTATTGACTTACGAAGCTTCTCAGGTGAAGATAACCCTATAGAGGGAAAATGTGTCATTATGATGTCCATTCAGGATCACCAGATGTCAGTTCCCTTTTATGTGGCTAGTAAGTCCAAGGCAGTGGTAGAGGCTGTTCTTGGTCGATCGTGGTTAAGTGCTACCAATTGTTCATTAGATTGGAAGAATAGACAATACAAATTGCAAATTGATTCTGATTGCATCTTGGGATCTGCTGCTCCACGAGTTTTATCATGTCAAAAGGGTGGTAGTTCTACCTTACCCAACCCACTTTCAACATCTGCTCTTCAAGCTCCAAGACAAATGATGTGGATAATCGATGAGTCCTCAAATGAGGGCCATGGCTGGCATGTTCCAACTACTCTAGTCACTGCTCAAAGAAGGCCAGGCAAGAAGGAATTGTCAATTTGGCTACCCAAAGATGCGTACAAACTTATACCATCTAGCCTAGTTGCTAAACCTCCTAAAAAGCATATCTTTTCCAAGCCTAAACCTCAGATTGTTACTCATTAGGTCCCAAAGCATGTTCTTAAAGCACAAGGCTATTATGAGGGTGCAACAGCACTTTGACTTCCCAAATGCCATGGTTTGCTAGAGCCAGAAGAGTGTATCAATAAGATTCCAAAAGCCACTCTTGGTTTTTCATATCAGTTTGGGTGCAAAGGAAATCAACACAACCTCTTCAAGATAGGATAGGTGGTTGTAATATAGCACCTACAAATCTACTTGTGTTGACATTCTCCAAACATGTATTGAATCACCAGTTGTCCCAATTTCTCCTTGTTACACAATTCCACCATCAACTTGTGTACCTAAGACAAATCCAACTTTACATGAGTCTCCTTTGAGCATAGATTCTAGTACTTCACTGCCTAAATCCTCTTATCTTGCTGAAATTCCTCGACAATTGCTAACCTTCCCACCTCTTAAGAAGGACATACCCAAAACCAAAGGTAAGGCATTAACACTTCAATTGAAGCTCTTTGGTAGATCAGTGTTTGAATAGTCTCACTTTTACTAATGTGGTTCCTTATGCCTTTACTGGATTGTGTTCTTTTTGAGACGGTCTTATCTACATTTTTTTTTATAGGGATTGTAATGATGGATATGAGTGTATAAAGTTTGAAGTTTCTAAATTTCATTGTTCTACGCCCAGATACCTCCTGATGGATACTTGGCGAGATACATGTCCACCATGCATTGACCCTGATAGTACTCAACCTGAACATCGCGGGGGTTATAGTGCTCCTCCTTTTCAAACTCATTCTAGGTACTTTTATGCTCCTTTAGGTGAAATTTGCTGTGGGCATTACTTTGTCACTTTATTCTATCAATAGCATCACCCATTTCCACATTGTCAAGAGTGTGCACGACTCGTATTAGGAGAAGCTTCACACATTTGTTGGCTATGCCACTCTTACTTTCGACGATATGGCACGGGCTTAATGAAACAAATTGTGGGAATTACACCCCAATGCCATAACCTTCTTGATGTGAGAGTACCAGACCGAGGGCCAAATCAACGTAGATTACGTGAGGAGGTTCAAGCACAACAATGGAGGGATACATGCATAAATGACTTGCAACCACCTATCTTGCAAGCCCTCCTTCCCCCAGCCTCAACATGTCAATTTTGGATCACTATGAGTACCTATATTGAGCAATTCCAAAATCGGAATTGTCTGCTTAACCTTCCTATAGAACCAATGCCATATTTTAGCGAGGAAGCACTCCTTCCTCTACCACCTTCTCTAGAGGCCGGCTTTTGTACAGGGTTGTCCTTGCATCCTGAAGTGATTGATACCATCTTTCCAGCAGAAGTGGACACGGATCCACCACGAGTGCAAGGGTAAGCTCATCAACTCCACAATAAGATCAACAAGCCAGGGCACTTTTCTCCCACTTTTCCCTCGGCTATATTCGGTGATTGGCACCAATAACAAATGTTATTCTTTTCTTTTGTTTTCTTGTTTGTTAATAAGACATTTTGCAGAGATCTCAACTAAACAAGAGCATACAAACACGCCCCAATAGTCCACCTACTGTGCACACAAATTAGGAAGGGGGGAGACATGCAATGCCTACAAAGAGCAAAGAGAAGCAATCTGCACAACATCAACAATGCATCAATGCAAACGCACAACATCAACGAGCACTACAACAAGTGTATTCAAATCATAATCTTTTGTTCTTTATGTGCTTTTCACTTTTGCATATATTGTTTGCATGTTCACACACAGTTGGCTGGTTTAAGTTTTAAATTAGTTGTTACCATGTGGTGAGTGATTTCTAGATTCTTAGAGGACTTAGTAGAAGGTATTTCTATTTGAAGACGGTGTAAGATATATGCCAACGGAGTATGCCAAGTTCTTATGCTCTCGAAGTATATTAGTTATCCCTAGTGGTAGCTACCTCTTAGGTATGGGCTAGGTGCTACGATTAATAAAAAAATTATAAAAATCATGCCCTAAAAAATATATACAAGTGAATCGAGACATGACGTGTCTACAGCCATGTGGAATGCTTGGTAGGACCTTGGGTTGTCTTAGCACCTTGGGGCCGATGCCTTGGTTTCCATGGGGTGAACACTGACGTCTAAAAGATTAAGAAAAAGACCTTCAAGGACTCTATCGCCTTGATAGATGCTGGTAGGACTCTGGGGTACATTATGGGCCCTCGAGACCGATGCCCTCATCTTCATGGGGTACTCCTTATGTCAAAAAGAAAGAAAACGGTCTATCGCCCTTGAGATACTTAGCGGCCTTTAGATTCTCTTGGCGGAGGTCTCTTGGCCATTGCTTGGGTCTCATTGGGATGGAACCTTCCTCTTTATCATCTTTTACAC